>NW_019398097.1:28526-33646 GCF_000591075.1 Eurytemora carolleeae
GATCTATCTATCGATTTAACTCCCCCACAACTGTTAAACTTCATGTAAGACGACATTCAATAAAGTTGCATGTAATTTTTTTTTCAAAAACGACCGTTTAGATACAGTTCGTCGTTTCGTTAACGATCGTTAACATAATTATCAATAACATTTTTTTTAAAAATAAATAAAAATTCGCGGATTTCAAAAAAAAAATTTCGTGAATTTTCGAAATTTTGTTAAAAGCAAGTTTTTGATTAATTCGATCATCCATAAACCCTACCTGGGGTCCTGCGAGGTCCCCCAAAAAATTTGGGCCCTGACGGTTCACCCGTTTTGACGTTTATTGGATACAAACAAACAAACAGACAAGCCAAGTATATAGATATATATCAGCGTGTAACTAACAGAGCCTTAGAATATATAAATAAGAGTCTGTGTCTGTGAAATACGTCAAAATGGGTATCAAAGGATCATTTTAATTCAGAAATGTTTAATTTGAAATTTTTACCCGATTATTACAGGTTTATCTGCCAGATAATTGTAAAATAACAAATGTCAAAACTGACATTTAATCTATTAGGGAATATTGAAGTCAGATAGGGTGTATAAAGTATGTTCTTCGGGGTTTGATGATAACTAGTTAATGAAGTGAAAAATCCAATAACCTTCTTAAAATAACCTGCCGTGATGTGAAATTTTTTTTTCCGGAAATTTAAATTTTTAGTATCATCGGAGGAGGAGAGTCAACCATTGTTGTAACCTCCAGCAATGTATTTCAGGTAGATTAAAGGGACTGTACTCCTAGTTTTCAGGTAGATTAAAGGAAATGTGCTTCTAGTTTTCAGGTAGATTAAAGGGACTGTACTCCTAGTTTTCAGGTAGATTAAAGGCACTGTACTTCTAGTTTTCAGGTAGATTAAAGGGACTGTACTCCTAGTTTTCATGTAGATTAAAGGCACTGTACTCCTAGTTTTCAGGTAGATTAAAGGGAATGTACTCCTAGTTTTCAGGTAGATTAAAGGGACTGTACTCCTAGTTTTCAGGTAGATTAAAGGGACTGCACTCCTAGTTTTCAGGTAGATTAAAGGGAATGTACTCTTTGTTTTCAGGTAGATTAAAGGGACTGTACTCCTAGTTTTGAGGTAGATTAAAGGGACTGTACTCCTAGTTTTCAGGTAGATTAAAGGGACTGCACTCCTAGTTTTCAGGTAGATTAAAGGGACTGTACTCCTATTTTTCAGGTAGATTAAAGGGACTGTACTCCTAGTTTTCAGTTAGATAAAAGATAATGTACTCCTAGTGTTCAGGTAGATTTAAGGGACTGTTCTCCTAGTTTTCAGGTAGATTAAAGGGACTGTACTCCTAGTTTTCAGGTAGATTAAAGGGACTGTACTTCTAGTTTTCAGGTAGATTAAGGGGACTGTACTCCTAGTTTTCAGGTAGATTAAGAGGACTGGACATATAATTTTCAGGAATCCTCCTTATTTTAGAGTGACACGCCAGATTCACAACAGTACCCTTGAAAGAATGAATGAATTACACAATACATATAGCTTCTAACTAAAGATTGTATATTTTCAATTGTAGTTTCTCTATATTTAATGACTTGCGCATTTCTGCTTCAGAAACATTGGAGGATATTGTCATAAATAAACCCCTTAAGGCTTGCAACGGGACAACATCTTCCATATTATTAAGCAGATAAAGGTTTAAAGGGTATTGTGATCAAGCATTTTTCTTTCTAAATGTAAGTTCACATAAAATTACATACCTTTAAAACCTAAGCTTTTAACCAAAATGTATATATAATATATATATATATTCTAATTGAAACTTTTCGTATTTTTTCGGAATAACAATGTATGCTCAGAAAGGTTTATCAGTTTTTGATGTAGTTTTAATGATTGATTATAAAGTGAGTTTATTTTTTTTTTTGACCCAACGTACCAATGTTCCCCTGAATTTGTATAAAATTGTTTAAAGGAATTGTTCGGAACAATAAATGTTCCCTGAATTTGTATAGAGTTGTTTAAAGGGAGGGGTTGGAACTAATCTCCCCTATTTTGGCTTAGATTGTTTAAAAGGACGGTTTGGAACTAATGTCCCCTGTATTTGTATAGAGTTGTATAAAGGGAGGGGTTGGAACTAATCTCCCCTGTTTTGGCTTAGATTGTTCAAAAGGACGGTTTGGAACTAATGTCCCCTGTATTTGTATAGATTGGTTTTAAATGACGGTTTGGAACTAATGTCCTCTGTATTTGTATAGATTGGTTTTAAATGACAGTTTGGAACTAATGTCCCCTGATTTTGCATAGGTTGGTTTAAATGACGGTTTGGAACTAATATTCCCTGATTTTGCACAGGTTGGTATAAATGGAAGGTTTGGAACTAATATCCCCTGATTTTGCACAGGTTGGTTTAAAAGGATGGGTTTGAACTTATGTCCCCTGATTTTGCATAGGTTGGTTTAAAAGGACGGGTTTGAACTTATGTCCCCTGATTTTGCATAGGTTGGTTTAAAAGGAAGGGTTTG
Source organism: Eurytemora carolleeae (assembly GCF_000591075.1). Taxonomy (NCBI): domain Eukaryota; kingdom Metazoa; phylum Arthropoda; class Copepoda; order Calanoida; family Temoridae; genus Eurytemora; species Eurytemora carolleeae. Next base: position 31,042 of record NW_019398097.1, read on the forward strand.
AACTAATGTCCCCTGATTTTGCATAGGTTGGTTTTAAAGGACGGGTTGGAACTAATATTCCCTGATTTTGCATAGGTTGGTTTAAAAGGACGGGTTTGAACTAATGTCCCCTGATTTTGCATAGATTGGTTTAAAAGGACGGGTTTGAACTAATGTCCCCTGATTTTGCATAGGTTGGTTTAAATGGAAGGTTTGGAACTAATGTCCCCTGATTTTGCATAGGTTGGTTTAAATGGACGGAAAACCAAGATGAGAAGAACTATATCTCAAGTCTGGGAGAATCTGAAGGAAAATATATTTTTAATAAGAACTAATAAATTTTAAATATTAGAGTTGAAAACTTTAAATATTAAATCTAGAAAATTCGAAATATTAGAGCAAGAAACTTTTAAATACAGGGAATCCCAATTATATGGATAAATCAAGAGTTTTTACATGTCATATTCTTAACCTATTGATGATCAAATGCCGCGGAAAAAAAAGTTTTAATTTCAAATGATTTCCTGTATATTTCAGGGCTATTATTTTTCCTTGAAATAAAAAAGCAGTTTCTTAAAAATTATCACAAAAAAATATGACTTCCAGAAAGAATATTTGGAAATATATTTTCATAAATTCTATTAAACCTTATGAAGCTGCGAACATCTGAGCAGCTTTCTTCCTAATAAATAAATTTCAAGACGACATTTTACGCGCTTTTGCATATGTACCCTTATATGTGAGATCTACTGTATGAGAGCTTATAACTTTTTAAAAATCCAATACCATTCCCTAATTATATAATTATGTTTTGTTAACAGTCAAATAAACAATACCAGGGTTTTCAATGGATTAATGGATTTACCTTTATGTTTTCAGGTAAATCAGTTGATAATCATGTACACTGTACAGTCAGGTATATCAGCTGATAATCATGTACACTGTACAGTCATAAGCAAATATATCATTACAATGAAGACGACTTTCAATTAAAATTTTGAATTAAATCAACATGTTAAAAATCATGGTTGCACATAAACTTGAAAACAAAGAGAAGATGTCAATTAAAAAAGCTCCTCTTTGATTACTTGTGAACTTGTAATTCGAAAAAAAGCTTGTTGACAATCAAAACTCAAATAAAAAGTCGTCTTCATTGTATTGATATAATCGCCTAACACCGTATATTCCTTTATAATGTACAAACATCTATAAATCTGAGAAAAATAGACTTTTTCTGACAGATTAAACTTTTTAAGATAATTTTTAGGCGCTCATTACTTCAGATACAAGGGATTTAAACTATGTGAAGGGTATCCTAAACCAATATTCCAGGTTAGTCATATCACATATACCATATACTACACATTACTTGAGATACAAGGGATTTAAACTATGTGAAGGGTATCCTAAACCAATATTCCAGGTTAGTCATATCACATATACTATATACTACACATTACATGAGACAAGGGATTTAAACTATGTGAAGGGTATCCTAAACCAATATTACAGGTTAGTCATATCACATATACTATATACTACACATTACTTGAGATACAAGGGAGTTAAACTATGTGAAGGGTATCCTAAACCAATATTCCAGGTCAGTCATATCACATATATACATATACTACACATGTATGTAGCATATGACAAGTAACATATAACAAGGAGTTTAACATTAATTTTGACCAGTATTTGAACTCTCTACAAAACATCTTGCTAAGAAACTATCTCTCTTCTTACAATGGTTGAGTTCAAACTTTAAAATCACCAGCTGAAGAAACTGAACGGTGAAAACTTATATATGAAATATAAGTTAATAGTTATTTTGCTGCAAAAACTACCTTTTGAATAAAAATTAACTTTAGTGAACACTCTGAAACAAAGGGCGGGCGCTAGATCCAGGGCAAACGATTTACGAACAAAACGAATCGTTCAGAGAAAAAAAGGATAGTTTTTTTTAAAATGCATGAAAAAAAATTGAACAATTTAAAACTGTTTGAACGAACTTGAAAAAACTATCGTTTTTTTACTGAATAAACAATTTTCCAAAAGATATAAAATAACGATGGTTTTTTTTTACTGAACTAATGACTTTTGAACAAAACAACTTTTTAAACTTTTCTGAACAATTACGATTTTTTCGAAAAATACTGAACAAAGAATTTTACAAAAAGAACAACTATTACTGAACAAACGTTTTTTCTGAACGATCCTTTAGTAAGAAAACGAACGAAAAAAGATGGAAATTGAACGATAATTTTGGGAACATATGATATATCTTGAAATTTTTGCACAAATTTGACCAAACGATGAATGAAAGAAATGAAAAAAGTCTAATATCTGTAAGTAAGGATCCGACTATACAATCTGTTCAGGGGTTTCCAGGAGCTCCTTTGTACCCGGAGGCAGTTTTTTCCCCCAATGGAGAACATATTTTATATATACGTCGGGGAAAATTCTGGATATTTTCCCCCACCTTGTCTCCCCCAACATCAAATCCAAAGCAATTGGACTACTCTCTGCAAGGAGGTATGTAGTGTAGAGCAAGGTACTAATGAAGGAAAGTCAATTGCGGTCGTGTATACTCTACGTACATGTTGAAACCAGTTCTCTTTGGACG
>NW_019398097.1:34213-38602 GCF_000591075.1 Eurytemora carolleeae
GAGATAACCAGTATAAAGTGAAATAAGATAGTACTGAGATAACCAGTATAAAGTGAAATAAGATCGTACAGAGATAACCAGTATAAAATGAAATAAGAAAGTACTGAGATAACCGGTATAAAGTGAAATAAGATCGTACAGAGATAACCAGTATAAAGTAAAATAATAAGACAGTACTGAGATAACCAGTATAAAGTGAAATAAGAAAGTACTGAGATAACCAGTATAAAGTGAAATAAGATAGTACNTTCAGTTTAATGTCACCAGGTGAATATTGGATAGTTCAGTTTAATGTCACCAGGTGAATATTGGATAGTTCAGTTTAATGTCACCAGGTGAATATTGGATAGTTCAGTTTAATGTCACCAGGTGAATATTGGATAGTTCAGTTTAATGTCACCAGGTGAATATTGGATAGTTCAGTTTAATGTCACCAGGTGAATATTGGATAGTTCAGTTTAATGTCACCAGGTGAATATTGGATAGTTCAGTTTAATGTCACCAGGTGAATATTGGATAGTTCAGTTTAATGTCACCAGGTGAATATTGGATAGTTCAGTTTAATGTCACCAGGTGAATATTGGATAGTTCAGTTTAATGTCACCAGGTGAATATTGGATAGTTCAGTTTAATGTCACCAGGTGAATATTGGATAGTTCAGTTTAATGTCACCAGGTGAATATTGGATAGTTCAGTTTAATGTCACCAGGTGAATATTGGATAGTTCAGTTTAATGTCACCAGGTGAATATTGGATAGTTCAGTTTAATGTCACCAGGTGAATATTGGATAGTTCAGTTTAATGTCACCAGGTGAATATTGGATAGTTCAGTTTAATGTCACCAGGTGAATATTGGATAGTTCAGTTTAATGTCACCAGGTGAATATTGGATAGTTCAGTTTAATGTCACCAGGTGAATATTGGATAGTTCAGTTTAATGTCACCAGGTGAATATTGGATAGTTCAGTTTAATGTCACCAGGTGAATATTGGATAGTTCAGTTTAATGTCACCAGGTGAATATTGGATAGTTCAGTTTAATGTCACCAGGTGAATATTGGATAGTTCAGTTTAATGTCACCAGGTGAATATTGGATAGTTCAGTTTAATGTCACCAGGTGAATATTGGATAGTTCAGTTTAATGTCACCAGGTGAATATTGGATAGTTCAGTTTAATGTCACCAGGTGAATATTGGATAGTTCAGTTTAATGTCACCAGGTGAATATTGGATAGTTCAGTTTAATGTCACCAGGTGAATATTGGATAGTTCAGTTTAATGTCACCAGGTGAATATTGGATAGTTCAGTTTAATGTCACCAGGTGAATATTGGATAGTTCAGTTTAATGTCACCAGGTGAATATTGGATAGTTCAGTTTAATGTCACCAGGTGAATATTGGATAGTTCAGTTTAATGTCACCAGGTGAATATTGGATAGTTCAGTTTAATGTCACCAGGTGAATATTGGATAGTTCAGTTTAATGTCACCAGGTGAATATTGGATAGTTCAGTTTAATGTCACCAGGTGAATATTGGATAGTTCAGTTTAATGTCACCAGGTGAATATTGGATAGTTCAGTTTAATGTCACCAGGTGAATATTGGATAGTTCAGTTTAATGTCACCAGGTGAATATTGGATAGTTTAGTTTAATATCACCAGGTGAATATTGGATAGTTCAGTTTAATGTCACCAGGTGAATATTGGATAGTTCAGTTTAATGTCACTAGGTGAATATTGGATAGTTCAGTTTAATATCACCAGGTGAATATTGGATAGTTCAGTTTAATGTCACCAGGAGCAGCTAAAATGCCTCCAATAAAGTATTTAATCAATGTCCTGGGAACTCAGCTTTACCTGGAAATTTGTAATTTTAAACTGCTAAAATAAAAATCATTATTAATCAAAAACATAAGCATAACATTGACCATATATCTCAAATTTGTAATCACTACAATCTTTGCAACCTGATGGTGTAAACCTTTAGTATTTCAAATTTGGATTTTTCAAAGTTTGAAATATCTAAGGTCTATGACAGTGGGTCGCAAAGATATATAGATTGGAAAACCAAAGTTTGAGGAAAAGTCTCAATTAGTTATATAGTTAAATATACCCCTTTTCATTTTGAAAGATCACTCCCTTTAGCGAATGAAATGTTTCAGTATGAGTTTATCAAATGCGAATTCCTCCGTATATCCTAAATTGATAGAGGAATTCTGGATATTTGATAAGATAAGGTAAACTTTAAGAAAAGTTAACAATTTTGCTGTGTTTCACTTTAGCATTTATTAGCATGGGAACCCAGTGTTGCCCAGGCTACTCATTTTGATCCCACCGTTTACCCGCACTTGGTTTATTTTTCTTGGAAACTAAGTCAACCCAACCAATTTAGAATCTCAAAACCTAANATCATTATCATCATTATCATCATTTTCATCATTATCAACTTTATTATCATTATCACATTATCATCATTATCATCACTATCATCATTATCATCATTATCATCTTTATCATCATTATCATCATTTTCATCATTATCAACTTTATTATCATTATCATCATTATCATCATTATCATCATTGTTATTGTTTTGTATTTTCTATTTCAATTTAATCTAAATTTAAGGATACAACCTGGTAGACAACCGATGGCGTTAAAAACGGGAAAGCTTCCAGTATTGAACCCCCTGCACCAAGATGATACAATCAAATCCTTTCCAGAATCTGTATTCAGTAATCAATGTAAACATCTTGTATCCTTCTTTTTTATTTTTCTTATAATAGGTTTTCAGGGTGCCTTTGGGCCTCTTTTTCTAGTCAAATTTTAGCTTTGAAATGAAATGTTGTTTTCAAGCCGCCATGTTTGGTAAAACTAAAATTTCGTCGACTTTTACAGACATTTTGTTAAGATTTCAAAAAATTTGAATTTTCCAAATTTTACTATGGATTTCTAAAAGTTTGAAGGTGAGCTTTTTAAGGCAAAATTTTTCAATTCAGATTTACCATAAACTTTCTTTGGGGTCATGTAAGATACAGCAGAAATTTTGGGTCCAATTGGTTTAACGTTTATTGGAGACAAACAAACATTCTTGCCAAATATATAGGTTCCTTTTAGATGGCAATGGGAGAAACTATTGGAGTAATTCAGATTTACCATAAACTTTCTTTGGGGTCATGTGAGATACAGCAGAAATTTTGGGTCCAATTGGTTTTACGTTTATTCTTGCCAAATATATAGGTCCCTTTTAGATGCCAATGGGAGAAACTATTGGAGTAAATTTGTTCATTTTCTAGATAAGTTCTGCCTAACAGAAATATTTAAATAGCCCTTTAAAAATAGGATTTGAGAAGTAATATGAAGTACTTTGGTTTTTATAAACTGTTAAGATTTTTAAACGTAAAAAATATTCCACTAAATCTAAGATGTTTTATAAATTGGAAAAATTTTATCATCAACATTTATTCATACAAAATGTCAAAATTCACCCTGACAGATTGCTGTTACCTCATATCTTCCTGAGGATTAAAGTTTTGCAAAGTTTATAACAACAAAATTTTACAGAATTTTATTGTGTGCACTTTTTCCTCTCCTCAATTGTTTCAATAATTCTCTTTGTAAAAAGTTTATGAAAGTATTATGCAAACTTTAAATATAAACAATATACCAGTATTATTGTCTAAAAATTCAGAAAATAAATTTTAAAAAATTTTTTTAAAAAAATTAAAATTTTGAAGAAAAATGATTTTATTTAAAATAATTTTTTTATTTAATTTCATTTTTAATTCTTACCCCCGGGATACCCATCCTATGCTTCCCTTCAATAATTCCAGCAAATTTGGTTCAGCCGTTTGTTCAGATATATGATAAATAAATATATATGTATTGTATGACCAAAGAGCTTTATTATATAGATATACTAGTATTATTGTCTAAATCTGAAGAGCCCGGCGTTGCCCGTGGGATTTTAAAAAAACCGAATTTTGAAAAAAAGATTTTAGTTTTGGAAAAAAAAATAGTTTTTCTCATATTTGGGCTTAAAATTAAAAAGGAAGAAGCTACGAGGTCAAAAAGTCGGACTAGTAATTTAGCTTAGAATTTGACCTTCTCATTCCGTCTAGTGTCCAGTGCAACATTTTATTTAGGTAGGTAATTGTTTATTTATGAAAAATAACAAAAACATACAAAATTAAGATTTTCATAAGAAAATATTTAAAAACCTCCAAAATAGGGGTTGTGGGAATATTTCCCCAAATTCTAAAAAAAGGAAAAGGAAAATTTCTTGTAATTGTTTTCATTGCATTTAATTATATTTAACAGTTTAAGCATCTTTTTAATTCGTGCCGATTTTTTACATCCGTTATGTTTGATAATATCTTTTTATATATTT
>NW_019398097.1:38896-47474 GCF_000591075.1 Eurytemora carolleeae
TCCATTTATAGATTAACATGTATGATTTACAATGGTACTTTTTAAACTTCTGTCTAATTATGGATGACTGAGATGTTATATTTCAATTAACCCTCCATTTATAGATTAACATGTATGATTTACAATGGTACTCTTTAAACCTTTGTCTAATTATGGATGACTGAGATATTAAATTTCTATTAACCCTCTATTTATAGATTAACATGTATGATTTACAATGGTACTCTTTAAACCTTTGTCTAATTATGGATGATTGAGATATTATATTTTCACTCTGGGAAATTGATTACTTTTGAATGTGAAAGAGATTAGCAAATTCTCAAAATGAATTGCTTTTTAGAGAAGAAAAAACAACAATACATTTGAATAGAGGTTTAAAGGGTACCATCGGGAATGAGACATGCCACTCTGTAATAAAGGTTTACTTGAAATTACCTCTACAGTCCCTTAAGTTTCAGAAAATATAATAATACTTGAAACAAAATGATGGAACCTATGAAATTATTAATGTCTGAAATAAGCTGGAAACCTTGAAATTAAATAAAATTCATGAAAAATATAATCTTAACTTGCCTAAACAATAATGTTTTACTTTGAGTTTTCATCTAATCCTTTATCGATTTATAGTCATTCAATTGGCCAAATATAAATTTTCCATCTGCACTCTTCTGCCCTAAAATCATTTTATGGGTGACCCTATATATATATCATAATTCATGCTGGGGGGGGGGGCTGTTGTAGATCAGAACACCAGTGATATAAAGGTCTCAAGCTCTTTAGCATAAATCGATGGTAATTTTGCTAATTACTTCTTAAAACCCAAAGGTATTATCAAGTGCTTTGTAGTGCTAAAATGTACATATGAAGGGCTACAGAAAAGCATAAGTGAGTTTGAGCGATAAAATCAAAGCCCAAGGCTTTGCGACACTTCAAAGTTGACCCTGTCTTTTTATAAGCAGGCTGAATCTATGATAAGAGTTTTAATAAATTGATAATTAACAACTTTTGAGACTGGGACAATTTTGCTGTGTCATTCCTTGATTTAACTTTAACACCCAATTTACAAATGCATATGTTTGTCTAGGTTCATGACTTTCACAATTAATTGTCCTATTTCAGCCAAAAAATGTTCTGATTTCCATTAAAAAAAAATTGCTTGAAAATATAATCAATTTATTATGAAATATTTTATTAGAATAAAAAAACATAACAATAGAATTAGTTGACATGACAACAGAGATTTACAGGATTTTTTGATAATTATCATAATTCTTCAATCTTCTAACTAAATGGATAGACCTAGCTCCTCCTGATCCTGTTTCTTTGGATTGTCCAGATTGGGATCCACTGGGAGGTGGTGGTGGAGATTTACTTATTTTATTTTATTTCTTGATTTTTTTCTAAGGGTTTAGCTGTCTGGGGTTTAGTGGATCTTCTAAGTAAATGGATAGACCTAGCTCCTCCTGATCCTGTTTCTCCGGATTGTCCAGATTGGGATCCACTGGGAGGTGGTGGTGGAGATTTACTTATTTTATTTTATTTCTTGATTTTTTTCTAAGGGTTTAGCTGTCTGGGGTTTAGTGGATCTTCTAACTAAATGAATAGAGCTCTTTGAAAGGGTGGGGTAGTGGTGGTAGTGGGTAGTGATGGGGGGATGTTTATTTTATTTCTTGATGTTTTCTTTTTTAGTTGGTATGTTGGTTTCCAATTGGGAAATGGTAGTGGACGTTCAATTAGCGGAAGGGTTGGGGAGGAAGCTTCTCCTCGTGAGCAGCCACAAAGGCGAGCAGAGCAGAGGCGACGAGAAGCTGAAAATAGAAAAAAATAAAAAATATTTTAATAAAATTACAAATGAAAAGAAAAACTGTTGTCGATAACAAATTATGCTCTGAAGAAAACAAACTTTAGTTAGTACATGTCTAAGGAAAATAAGTCTTTGCCACAAACTCAAATTCTTCGGCTTTTTCGTTATTATTTGGGTTTTTTGAGCGCAGTTTGGGGCGGGTTGGATCTAGCTTAGGCCAATTGGGAGGTGGTGGTTCAATTTTCTCAACATTTTTAGTGTTTTCATTATTTTCAAGATTGCTATTAGCTTCAATGTTGCTGATATAGCAGGCTACTATTAGTATACAAGCCTAAAATAAAAATATATTAGTCTTCGGTTTGAAAAAAAATAAAATAAAAATAAATGACTGGAAACATTTTTGCGGTTTTACAACAAAAGGGGGGAGGGCAACCTATTAAGTCAAAAATAATTTCTTTGAAATACATTTTAAAAATTTTTGATCATAATAAACCTAAATTGTTTTAAAATATTTTGAATCAAATGTGAACTCAATTTAAGACTGAGGTCTCTTAGGGAAATTGCTACAATTCAATCACTATTTACAAAAACATTGCGTAGAAACAAATATTATTATATGCATCAATCCTTTAAATTTTTAATAAAGTAAATAAAATTCTGATAACCCAGTGTTGTAAACCTTAGATATTTCAAACTATGGATACTGTTAGATAAAGTAGTTTAAGTTTAGAATATCAAAGATTGCAAAGATATAGAGAACAGGGAATTTGAGTTTGTTGCAAGGACTCAATTCCTTTCTTTTAATTGAAAATCAAAATGAAGATCTTCTACTTAAAGACTTACCAAAATGATAGTAGATGATCGCATCTTGGTAGAAGGAAGACAAGGCCTACGTGATAAAGTTTTTCATAGACAAGTGAAAATATTAAGATGAAACAAAAATATTACTTAAAAATTATGAAATGTCTTATCAATGAAATGTCATATCTATTAAATGTCCCAATACCAATAAAAGCTGTGATTTTACAATTATAAATATTATAAATAAAATAATAAAAAATACTTGCCTATGAGTTATAACTGAAGCTTGATATGTCTGGAACTAAACAATAATTGAAATATATCAGTTTAAATAGATTTTTAAGCAGAAAGCTGTATTCAATATCACGCATGCGCATGTCTGGGCTCACTATTTATTTGTATATTACAGGTCAAATATTTCTCACAACTTTTAAACAATTGTCTATTCATAGATTTAATGATTGTGTGAAATGACATTTCAAAAAAGAAGATAAACAATCGTTAAACGATCGTTTTTTGTTTCGTTTTTCAATCATTTTCAAAAACGATCGTTTCATTTTTGAAAAAAAACCATCGTTTTTGAAAACAACCCACTCGTTCTGAATTTTAAGAAAACAAATAACGATCGTTTTTATAAAAACGATTTGCGACCGTTTTTTATACAATTGTTTTAGAAAAAACTATATTTTTTGAAGAAAAAAAATTTTTATTGACAATATTAACAATCGTCAACAAATGGTCGTCGTTAACGATCGTTAACAAAGGGTCGTCGTTAACTATTTTTTAAAGATCCTCCAATTAAAATTGTCCACAGTGAATATCGAGATCACTTTGGGACCCTTTGTATTTTTATCTTAGCAACAATAAGATTGATATCCTCTTTTTTATTTCTTACAATCTTCAAATTCTGTTCATTTTCTTCTTTGTTTCTCTGCATGGTTATAAAGAGAAGGTGACTGTAAGATAACAATGGTTGAGTAATATAGAGTCATGTTTTCAGATTAATTATTATTAACTTGTATATTTTCAGAAATATTTCAGTACAAAAGAATATTTTTAACAAAAAGAAAGAATAAAACTTGACTGTTGTTCAAATTGTTTATCATAATAAATTTATTTCCTTTATAGGATTAACAGATTGAAAAATGTTGAATCCATTTTTATCTTTAAGGTTTTTTTCATATTTGTTACGTCCTCTTTAGTTGATTATGAATGTTCCATCTCAAAGTAAAGAGTCCATTGTAATTTGTTTGAGGAGAAACCAAAAATTCAAATGAAAAAATTAAGCACTAATCATCAAATTAAAAGTACCCAAAATATAATTCAAGATCAAGTGATTAGGATTTTGAATATCTAACACAAAAGTTCTTAGTATTGGGCAGAAATAATTTAGAATAAAAAAGTGGATTATTTACTATCATAAAACTGTGACACAGATGTATTCTAAACACTCTATATTTAAAAAACTTTCATTAAAGAAAATATTAATTTCTGAAATCTTTTTCAGAAGGAATGAGAAAGTTTAAAGCGCGTAGTTGGACTACAAGTATGTGATCAGGATGTATAAACCTATCACAATCTTCGTACCTGGAATATATATAGGTATGAGTTTATAAGCTGTAAAAATTGTACATTTGTAAAAAATGCATTTAAAAAGATTTTAATACAAACCCTTTTTAATAGATCTAAGTAGAGGCTGCGTTTCTGCCGAAACTTGGGCAACCTTTTTACACAAGCGCTGCAGTGGTCTAAAACTCCCTTTTGGGTAAGAGAAGAAAAAACATAAAAATGTCATATCTATTAAATGTCCCAATACCAATAAAAGCTGTGATTTTACAAATATAAATATTATAAATAATATAAATAAAATAATAAAAAATACTTGCCTATGAGTTATAACTGAAGCTTGATATGTCTGGAACTAAACAATAATTGAAATATATCAGTTTTAATAGATTTTTAAGCAGAAAGCTGTTGAACCAATATTTTTATGTTTTTATGTTTATAGGGCGGCAATTTTTAATAATCTACATCAAGTGTTTTATCCCTAAACAATAGATTTCCGGTTTATTTTCAGATTTAAATTGCTTGTTAAAATACTTAATTACAGAAGTATTGTTGTTCCATGAATAGAAAAAGGATGTAACATATGGAAATTTTTTTCAGATAAAATAATATACTACTGGTCGACTAACTGTCATCAAAACTCTTTGTTAATAATATTTTATTCACATGGTGTTTTATAATCTTGTTAATTTTAAAACTTTAATTTGGATTTTGAAAATTTACATTTACAAAAACAAATAAAAAATGTTTAATTATTTATGTCTTCTAAAAGAGGAGTTTCTTCAATGGAAAATCTGTAAAGCTTCAATTATAATAATTAATATTCAATGATATCTCTTAGAATAGTTTCTAAATATTTTGTTTTGATTAATGTACAAATGGTACATTTACATTTACATGTTTAGACAAAGGAACCAAAACACATGCTTAAAATTATATTCCATTGTCTATTTTTAAGCAGGAAGTTGTATATAACATTAATTAATCCTTCTATTCATGTATTTTAACTTTTATAACTAAATAATTTATATTAAGGGGAATATTTTATAAAACTTTTGTCCAATTTTTCAGTAAGTAAAAAATGTCAGAAAGATGAGTAATATCAATATCTTAATTTTTACAGCCACCAAAGAATTGTCGGACGTAATATTCAACTCATGAGTATATATATAGCATAGATATACAAGAATCTAATTTATCTAGGGTATATAGGTTTAAATGTTTTGAGATTAACATTTTCCTGCACAGTGCCTAAACAAAGGGAAAAGTATAAGTTTTTCAAAATACTAAAATTAACATCCTATAATTTCACAAAACAGGTTAAAAAAAAATTCCCAAATAATTTATTTCAGAAAGCACTATTCTTTAATTTAAAGAAAAAATTTGTTTTCTTAACAATTTCCACCCCATTTTTTCTATCACTTTTTATCTTCTTATTTTGCGTTTTCTTCTTTTCATTTTTTCATTTTCTTCTTTTTTTGTGTCTGAAGGTTCAGCTGAAATAGGACCGTTTTAAATTTAAATTTAAAATTATCCAATCTTGATGATCAATAGCTTTTTTGAAAGCTAAAATCCAGGAGAGTAGTTATTTTATAAAATTTGCCCTCTTTTTGCAAACATGTGGCATAAATTATGCAATAAAATATGCAAAACTGCCAACAAATCTTTTATAAACAATAAAAAGTTTAATATGTGTTTTGGTAAGCAGCTGAGCAGAGTATATCAACCATATTAGTTTAAATCAATTTTGCAACATTTGCATTATCCTCCTTCCCCTTGCATTATCCCCCGCCTCTTGTATCATGCACCCTCCCCTTGCATCATCCACCCTCCCCTTGCATCTTTCCCCTTATCCTTGAATCATCCCTACCCCTATTTTCAAGAATTTAACATTAAAACATAAAATTTTCTATTTTTGCATAAAAAAGTTTCTAAAACTTTTTAGAATGTGAAATTGAAGTTTTAAAAATACCTTTTTATTTTTATTAACACATAAATAGTTAATTCTGTCAAAGTTTAGTTAATTATATACATGTTCTATGATGTGAAGATAAAATATAATATTGCTCAGAAATTGATTTTGGTTTTAAACTTATAAACTTTAAAAAATAAGAATTAAGAAATGCTAAAACATATCAAACTCATTTTTTAATTGTTAATTTGTACAATTCAAGGGACTGTAGAGGTTATTTCAATTAACCCTCCATTTATAGATTAACATGTTAATTGTTAATTTTACAATTCAAGGGACTGCAGAGGTTATTTCAATTAACCCTCCATTTATAGATTAACATGTTAATTGTTAATTTTACAATTCAAGGGACTGAAGAGGTTATTTCAATTAACAATCCATTTATAGATTAACATGTATGATTTACAATGGTACTCTTTAAACCTTTGTTTAATTATGGATGACTGAAATATTATATTTTTCACTCTGGGAAATTGATTACTTTTGAATGTGAAAGAGATTAGCGAATTCTCAAAATGAATTGCTTTTTAGAGAAGAAAAAACAACAATATATTTGGATAGAGGTTTAAAGGGTACCATCGGGAATGAGACATGCCACTCTGTAATTAAGGTTTACTTGAAATTACGTCTACAGTCCCTTAAGTTTCAGAAAATATATTAATACTTTAAACAAAATGATGTAACCTATGAAATTATTAATGTCTGAAATAAGCTGGAAACCTTGAAATTAAATAAAAGTCATGAAAAATATAATCTTAACTTGCCTAAACAATAATGTTTTACTTTGAGTTTTCATCTAATCCTTTATCCTAGGCAACTGTTTGATTAATAGTCATTTAATTGTTTAAATATAAATTTTCCATCTGCACTCTTCTGCCCTAAAATCATTTTAGGGGTGACCCTATTTTTATATCATAATTCATGCTCGGGAGGGGGGGCTGTTGTAGATCAGAATACCAGTGATATAAAAGTCTCAAGCTCTCAAGCATAAATCAATGGTGACTTTGCCAATTACTTCTTTAACCCCAAACTGTTTGATTGATAGTCATTTAATTTAGATAAAATAATCTAAGATTAAAATACAACCACCAGGTTGCAAAGATATTTAAATAAGAAAAATTGAGGTTTTGACAAATACCCCAATTTTGCCATTACTGGAGCATGAGTATTTAAAGAAAACATTGAAGGTTCTAAAACAGTTTCTGTTGAAAGTAATATTCTATTTACTTTTGCTGAATATTTTTCCATGATTTGAAACCTCAAGGATGCTTTATTTAATATGCCAAAAGTTTTTAGGCGCGTGCGTGTTACTAAAGGTGGACTTGCAAAATTTAACTCCAAAAACAGTAAACTAAACCAAAGTTTGGCAATATTGTTCACAACCATATTTAGTTTATAGTTTAATTACAACTTGATTAATTGATTTATCATTCAAGCAAGTTTATTAGAGAAACATGACATAAAGATCTTGTCGACAGCAAATCATTATCTTCAACTATGGGTTCTCTACAATATTGTGTAGTTTATTAAAACAACATGACATAAAGATCTTGTAGACAACAAATTATTATCTTCAACTGAGGGTTCTCTACAATATTGTGTAGTTTATTAAAACAACATGACATAAAGATCTTGTAGACAACAAATTATTATCTTCAACTGTGGGTTCTCTACAATATTGTGTAGTTTATTAGAACAACATGACATAAAGATCTTGTAGACAACAAATTATTATCTTCAACTGTGGGTTCTCTACAATATTGTGTAGTTTATTAAAACAACATGACTTAAAGATCTTGTAGACAACAATATATTGTCTTCAACTATGGGTTCTCTACATTATTGTGTAGTTTATTAGAACAACATGACATAAAGATCTTGTAGACAACAAATCATTATCTTCAACTATGGGTTCTCTACAATATTGTTTAGTTTATTAGAACAACATGACATAAAGATCTTGTAGACAACAAATTATTATCTTCAACTGAGGGTTCTCTACAATATTGTGTAGTTTATTAGAACAACATGACATGAAGATCTTGTAGACAACAATATATTATCTTTAACTATGGGTTCTCTACAATATTGTTTAGTTTATTAGAACAACATGACATAAAGATCTTGTAGACAACAATATATTATCTTTAACTATGGGTTCTCTACAATATTGTAAACTGTGGGTTCTCTACAATATTGACTTGGGCATGTGTACTGTAGGAATTATAGGTTTTTAATAATGACTTATTACATAGCTAATAATCTCATGTACATATATAATCCAAGCTAGAGAAGCCAAGATATTGCAAAGTGATACCAGGGATGTTGTATTAATTTGACCTCCTCTTTCTGACTAGTTTGTATAGGCAGCTTTATAATAGAAGATATAAAAGTATGTAAAAATATTTATATTTTAAAAGTTTTGGATGACTTAA
>NW_019398097.1:48256-59764 GCF_000591075.1 Eurytemora carolleeae
TCTGTAGATGTATATATATAGTAGAGTACATTAATACAGTATGTTCCCTAGACTATCCATTTCAATTTCGAATTCTATAAAGCTGTTAAATAAACTTTATAAAATGAATTACGCTGTACTCTGAATGCTGTACTCTGTACGCTCTACTTTGTACGCTGTATTCTGTACGCTGTACGCTGTACTTTGTACGCTGTATTCTTTACGCTGTACTCTGTACACAGTTTCTAAATATCATTGGTTCAATATTTTCCAGTTTGTGAATATCCTTGGGTCAATATTTTACAGTTTCTAAATATCCTTGGTTTAATATTTTACAGTTTCTAAATATCCTTGGTTCAATATTTTCCAGTTTCTGAATATCCTTGGTTTAATATTTTACAGTTTCTAAATATCCTTGGTTTAATATTTTACAGTTTCTAAATATCCTTGGTTCAATATTTTCCAGTTTCTGAATATCCTTGGTTCAATATTTTACAGTTTCTAAATATCCTTGGTTTAATATTTTACAGTTTCTAAATATCCTTGGTTTAATATTTTACATTTTCTTAATATCCTTGGTTTAATATTTTACAGTTTCTAAATATCCTTAGTTTAATATTTTACAGTTTCTAAGTATCCTTGGTTTAATATTTTACAATTTCTTAATATCCTTGGTTTAATATTTTACAATTTCTGAATATCCTTGGTTTAATATTTTACAGTTTTTGAATATCCTTGGTTCAATATTTTACAGTTTGCTGTATTCTGTACGCTGTACTCTGTACTGTTTACGCTGTACTCCGAACGCTGTACTCTGTACACTCTACTGATAAACTCTATACTGCACACTCTACGCTGTACACCGTACTCTGTACACAGTTTCTAAATATCCTTGGTGTAATATTTTCCAGTTTGTGAATATCCTTGGGTCAATATTTTACAGTTCCTAAATATCCTTGGATTAATATTTTACAGTTTCTAAATATCCTTGGGTCAATATTTTACAGTTTCTAAATATCCTTGATTTAATATTTTACAGCTTCTAAATATCCTTGGTTTAATATTTTACAGTTTCTAAATATCCTTGGTTCAATATTTTACAGTTTCTAAATATCCTTGGTTCAATATTTTAAGGTTTCTGAATATCCTTGGTTCAATATTTTAAGATTTCTAAATATCCTCGGTTCAATATTTTAAGGTTTCTAAATATCCTTGGTTCAATATTTTACAGTTTCTAAATATCTTTGATTCAATATTTTAAGGTTTCTAAATATCCTTGCTTCAAAATTTTACAGTTTCTAAATATCTTTGGTTCAATATTTTACAGTTTCCAAATATCTTTGGCTCAATATTTTAAGGTTTCTAAATATCCTTGGGTCAATATTTTACAGTTTCTAAATATTCTTGGTTTAATATTTTACAGTTTCTAAATATCGTTGGGTCAATATTTTACAGTTTCTAAATATCCTTGGTTTAATATTTTACAGTTTCTAAATATCCTTGGCTCAATATTTTACAGTTTCTAAATATCCTAGGTTCAATATTTTACAGTTTCTAAATATCCTTGGATCAATATTTTACAGTGTCTGAATATCCTTGAATCAATATTTTACAGTTTCTGAATATCCTTGGTTCAATATTTTACATTTTCTAAATATCCTTGGTTCAATATTTTACATTTTCTTAATATCCTTGGTTCAATATTCTACAATTTCTTAATATCCATGGTTCAATGTTTTACAGTTTCTAAATATCCTTGGATCAATATTTTACAGTTTCTAAATATCCTTGGTTTAATACTTTACAGTTTCTAAATATACTTGGTCCAATATTTTACAGTTTCTAAATATCCTAGGTTCAATATTTTACAGTTTCTAAACATCCTTGGATCAATATTTTACAGTGTCTAAATATCCTTGGATCAATATTTTACAGTGTCTAAATATCCTTGGTTCAATATTTTACAGTTTCTTAATATTCTTGGTTTAATATTTTACAGTTTCTAAATATCCTTGGTACAATATTTTACAGTTTCTAAATATCCTTGGTTCAATATTTACAGTTTCTAAATATCCTTGGTTCAATATTTCACAGCTTCTGAATATCCTTGTTTCAATATCTTACATTTTCAAAATATTCGTGATTAAATATTTTAATGTTTTTAATATCATTGATTTAATATTTTACAGTTTTTAAATATCCTTGGTTTAATATTTAATGTTTTTAATATCCTTGGTTCAATATTACATAGTTTCTATCCTTGGTTTACTATTATACTTTTTTGAACAATTTATTTCCAGATTCCTCAAGCACAAGAAATTTAAATTTTAAAAATTGAAGATAATTTTAAAAAGTGAAAATAAATATGTATTTGAATTAAAAGTTTTATAATGTTAATAAAGAACGCTTATCTTTTTTACCTTGAGAAAAGAATTGAAGTCAATTTGTTTAAATAGATAAGAACCTTTAATAATTTAAAAAAGCACCAATGCAATGCATATTACCTGTACATTAATAAATTATAAAATAACTGTGCACAATGCTTTTAACCCCCCCCCCCCTTTACTAAAAGTAAACATATATCTGTACCATCATGGGTTTTTCTGAACTGGACTTTGCTGCACCGTCCTGTACGGAACTTTACAATACTGTACTGTACTTTACAAAACTGTACTATACTGTACAGTATTGTACTGTACTGTACTGTATTGAACTGTACTGAACTGTACTGTACTGTACTATATAGTATTGTACTGTTCTGTACTGGATTGTAAAGAGTACAATGTACAGAGTACAATGTAAAGAGTACAATATACAGAGTACAATGAACAGAGTACAATGTACAGATGCACACTGTACGATGCACAATGTACGCTACACACTGTACGCTGTACACTTTACGCTGTACACTGTACACTGAGCGCTGTACATTCTACGCTGTACACTGTACGCTGTACACTGTACGCTGTACAGTGCACGTTGTACACTGTGCTCTCTGTAAACTCTACTCTGTATCTGTAAGCTGTACTCTGTACGCTGTAAGCTGTACTCCGTACTCGGTAAGCTGTACGCTTTACTCTGTTTGCTGTAATCTGTATGCTCTACTCTTTACGCTTTACTCTTTACGCTGTACTCTGTGTGCTGTATGCTGTACACTGTATTTTATTTATTAGTGCTTTTATAAAGTTAAAACTTTACTGCTAACTCAGGAAAAAATATAAGGTAAAATATTCATTTATCAATTTATTTTAAATAGTTTTCAATGCAAATTATAAGATAGTTTAAGCAATTAAGAAAACATTTATGAATCATTTTACTAAACAACATTTGTTTCTTTCAGGAATGATTCTTTCGATTTTATCTATTCTTTTTGCTGGATATCTGGCCTCCTGTAGCAGGGTAAGTTTTTATATCAATTCAAACCCTATCCTATTTATAGGCAAAACAGTATGCAAGTTCTTTTGATAAAAGAATAACTAGACATAAGTGCTGAAAATAGTTATTCTACTGATACCTTTCATAGAAACTAAGTCAATGCCAGAATTTTATAATCCTTATAACTTTGCCACATGATGGTGTAAACTTTTGATATTTTAAACTTATGCTATTTGATATAACAGAATTCATAGTTTGAAAAATTGGAAAATCAGAGTTTTTAGCAAAGACTCAATTCATATTATTTTTTGATGCAATAAACCTTTCTTTGAAGCATTTTAACTTTTTAGTATTCTGCTAGTTTTTTAAAGAGCTACAGCAATGCCCAAAAAGAAACTAATCAAAACTATTTTTATACTTGCTATCAGTCAGTATTGTTGACATCATATTTAAAATTATACCTAAATCTTTTTTAATTGAATAAATACATTCAATTAAAAATAAAATAGTGATGGAGGGAGAGGGGATTTAAACACATTGTAATGTAAATAAACTGTGTTAAACTCCTAAATGTTGCAAACCTATACCTATAGAATACTTCAGGTAGAATGTAGTGAACTAGTGAAAACTAATAAATCAAACAATAATAAAATAAAGAATACAAATCATATATATTAAAAAAGATAAAAATTCACAAAATTAAATTTGAAATTGAATATTTTTGTTTAGAAACTGCTTCAAGAATGAGGGAATGGACTGGATAGAGTTTGAAAGTATGAATGTGGCTAGAGTATACTTTACCCTGACTACACTAGGAGACAAGATACTTGCTGCAGGAGGATTAACTGGACAGGAGTATGTTCTATGTTTAATCTTATTTGTTTTATAAACCTTTTTGTTCTTTATTGATCAACTAGCTTTCTTTGTTATTAAAAAAAGGATGTTTCTAAATTAGAATATTGAATTATTATATAAACATTCTCACAAACTGGAATCCTTCAGTCAAATCCATTCACCTGTTAATATTTGTTTAATAGATATACTGCTACTGTGGAGGTGTTTGATGGATCCTCCTGGAAGCTTCAAAACTATGAATTAACATCTGTAAGAGAGGATCACTGTGCTGTTCCTATCAGGTATACACTTTATTTATATATATTAATCATGACAAGTGCACACATATAATTAATCAATAATGATGAAATAAGATGAATTCTTATACAGAATATATGCTGTTGTCAAATATTTTAACCATATGTTTTCAAAATGAATCTAGTAAGATGTATCTACTGATATTTTTATTACAAACATTGTTCAACTTTGCTAAAATCCCCTTTTTAAAAGAACAAACTGTTAATATTTAAAGATATCTTACATCAAAAGTTGGCACAAATGAACAGAATCATAGATAATATCATCAAAAATAAAACTGTCAGCATTTTTTAATTCTTTTTATATTTCTTAACATTTTGTATTCTAGTGAGAGTCAAGTCATGCTGCTTGGAGGATGGTCTAACGGCTTCTTATCTCTTGTTGAAGTCTACAGTATTGAAGAGGGATTCATTGCAGAGCTTCCATCAATGCCAACTGCAAGGTAATCTTTCTAAAATATATCTGAAGACTGAAACTTTAAAAATGTTCTGTTTTACATCTTTCATGATTTTTTTCATATATTAAAAGTATCAATATTAAATTGATGAATAAGTTTGAAAATACTCCTCACATATACATACAATGAATATACAATAATATACAATTGGATTTATTGAATTTAAATATTCAAATCTAATATTATCAGAGATACATAATCTTTAAAAAAATAATAACAAATTGATCTTAAAATTTTTTTTTATTTCATACTTATACTCTTTGTCTGTTGCTTTCTAAATAAAAAATCTTTTTATTGCTATTAAAGGAATTGTTTTGTTGCCACACACTCTCAATTTCTAATTATAAATCTTTGCAACCCAATTTTATAGACCTCTCATACTTAATATAATGAATTCTGTAAGATAAAATTATCTAAATTTGAGAATAAAATGTTCAAACCATATCATATATATAAAATAACATAACATTTAACTAAACTTTCTAAAATTATATTTTGTGAATATTGTGTTTAATATTTGTTTTTTTAGGACTGGACTAGCATGCAGCATGTTTAAGGGAGAAATATGGACAGCTGGAGGATTTAATGGTCGAGTATACAATGCTTTTAAAGGAAACAATGGTAATGCTGGGTCTCTAGATTTTGTAGAAGTCCTCTCACTGTTTACAAACACCTGGAGGAGTGGTCCTAAGCTGACCAGGGGGAGAAACTACCTAACAATGGAGGTGCTGGACAACAGCCTGGTAGTATTTGGAGGGAACAATGGGTTGGGAGGGTCGGGAGTTGCAGACAGCATGGAGATCCTTGAAGGTGAAGAGTGGAGGGAGGAACCTCTGCAATATCAACATTATAGACATGCCTCTGTATCAATTCCTTGTAATTGATACATAGATGTTCATTCTATTGTAACTTAATTAATAATTTGATTTAAAATAGTGCCTTTTCTAAAAATAAATTGGATTTAATGCAGCAATTTCTTGTTTATTATTCTGAATAAAATGAAAAGGAGTAAGTACAGAAGTGTAAAGTTTTAAATATCACACTTTGAAACATAAAAAATATAAATATGTGTGCAACTAAAAAAGTTCTTATCATTATATTATCTATGGTTTGATGAAAAATCGATCAAAAAATATCTACTTGATACTTGATGCTATCTAACCAATTCTTTATTTATCTAGGATACAGAAAGGGAGGGAGTTAAAACATAACTACTACCAAATTTTCTTTACTCGACTAAACCTTAGTCAAAGGGGAATAGACCATAAAGTATAACTACTAGGGTCAACAAAAACCTAGGTAGAGGTGCATCTTGTTATTTCAAAGGAAATTCTACTTGGAAATGAATCAACAAAACCAGAATTTCAAATACATGTTCCCATGCAAATATTATTTGGTTACTCGTTATTCAATTATAGATGATTTAAATCTTATAAATGAAGGATGCTCGCCATAAAGAGGAACAAGTTAAATGGCCAGGAAAAACTCTGGACTAGAGATTGAGTAAGAATCAAAATTGACCAGGGATTAAATAGACAGGAGACAAATCTTAAGTCTTAACCGATAACTCAACTCTAAGATAACTTTGCTAAACTCTTTAACTTTCAACCGTTCACAATAAAACTTACACGTCCGCCACGCTAAAGAAAACAGTTCCAATTTCTTTTAAATGATTATCAATCTTACTAGGAAACCAGGAGCTAAGGTAAGGATGGATTTGACCCAGTTCTGTATTTTGTATCCCTCTGTAGAGTTTTGTATATTGTATTCCTCTGTAGAGTTCTGTATATTTTATTCCTCTGTAGAGTTCTGTATTTTGCATCCCTCTGTAGAGTTCTGTATTTTGTATCCCTCTGTAGAGTTCTGTATTTTGTATTCCTCTGTAGAGTTCTGTATCTTGTATTCCTCTGTAGAGTTATGTATTTTGTATTCCTTTGTACAGTTCTGTATTTTGTATCCCTCTGTAGAGTTTTGTATTTTGTATTCCTCTGTAGAGTTCTATATATTTTATTCCTCTGTAGAGTTCTGTATTTTGTGTTCCATTGTAGAGTTCTGTATTTTGTATTCCTCTGTAGAGTTCTGTATATTTTAATCCTCTGTAGAGTTCTGTATTTTGTATCCCTCTGTAGAGTTCTGTATTTTGTATTCCTCTGTAGAGTTCTGTATTTTGTATCCCTCTGTAGAGTTCTGTATTTTGTATTCCTCTGTAGAGTTCTGTATTTTGTATCCCTCTATAGAGTTCTGTATTTTGTATTCCTCTGTAAAGTTCTGTATTTTGTATCCCTCTGTAGAGTTCTGTATTTTCTATCCCTCTATAGAGTTCTGTATTTTCTATCCCTCTGTAAAGTTCTGTATTTTGTATCCCTCTGTAGAGTTCTGTATTACTCTCTGACGCTTTAGCAGTCTCCTGTAGACAATAACTAGTCCTCCGTCCTCTTTATTCTCCCCCACCCCTCCTCTCCTAATGTGTTTATTATCATGATGCCCCCTCCCCTTCATGGGGATTGCGAGAAGACTTGTCAAACAAGCTTATGTAATGTATATGGTCGGCTATAATCAAGTATCTGTAGTCAATGCTTTATTTAATTTATTTCAATTTCTAAACGCATTAAATACGCCATACAGTCACTTTAATATAGTTTCAATAGTGTCAAGTTTGTTTGTATAAAATTGACGTCAATTTGTTTAAAAAATCATTCTCTAGGAATATACCAACGCCTAATAAGAAATTCATGTTGCACTGTACTTTCTTTAACTGCTAGTTTGAAATATCACTTTTAATATTACGGGAAAACATTTAGTTTTTCACTGAAAATTCCGTTCGATACCCAAGTTTATTGAACTTTCATAAACAAATAATTTACTATTCTGGACGAAATAATGAGGTTCTGACGCAGTAATAAAAAACAACATTTAAACAAGTAAATCTGATTAAAAATTAAAAGAAATACACAGTTAATATTAGGGAAATATTTTTAAAAACCCAAAACTACCCTGTCAGGGCTCAATAAATTAACAATCTTCATTAAAAGTCAGGAGATAAAATACTGTGTCACATGTGCGAAAAATGTTTGAAAATTTATAACAACTATAGACGCGGCACATTGGGCGAATATAGATCGTCTTTGACTTTATGTCGAAAAAACTAGAAAATTAAACACAAGGTTTAGACGAAAAAATGAACTCACTAATATACGTTAGTTTTACTCGTGTCAATCACGCCATGAATGAACAAGATCCTGCATAGTGTTTTTTAGACGAGATAGACACGAGCATAAACAACAGGAAATTAACTAAAGAATTCTTGATTTTTGCACTCGTTTTTATCACGGCATGAATTTACAAGATTATCAAGTGGCAGCTTTGCCATGTGTACAATATGTAAAGAGGGCTGGTGAAAAGCTCGCGTCATTTATTTCTCAGTTCCCAACCAGTCAGATCTCGTCAAAAACCTGTGTTTTGTTTGTTGGGTAATATCATGTTCGTTTTCCTTTATTTCATTCAATAAAAATTTAAATCTAGAGTTTTCGTTATTCAAATCAAGAAAAATCTCTGGTTCTAGTGTTGGTTGAGTTGGCGTAGGGTTTGAGGTTAATACACCATGTTCAGTAGTCTCCGTGTAGACTTGAGTGGGAGTAACAGGGGTCAATGCACTAGGAGTAACAGAAACCATGGTATTATGAGTAACAGGAGATACTGTACTAGGAATAGGGGTGTTTAAGCTTTCTTTTTCCGCCATTAATTGGTTATAGATTTGTCGGTACTGCGGTGTAGGGAATCTAGTCTTTAAGGCTATTAATTTATTAAATAATTCTTGGTGAATGTTTGGCCCATATAACGGTATGTCTAGAAGTACTGCAAAGACGTTTACGTCCGTATTTTTTAATATTGGCACTGGTTTATTTAAAAATGCTATTAATGGTTCTAAAAATTCTTTTCCTATGTACTCAGTTCTTGGTTGTTTTACAAGGGTTATGTATTTTTTTAAACAGGGTACACAGTTTTGTCCATACATTATTATATTAGAGCACCCAACAACTTTATCTTTATCTACAAATTTTCCATCTTCTGCTATTGATTCCATAAATTCGATAAGTGTCCTTCTTTTTCTTGCATTAGAATACTCATTAATTGCAGTTTGTAATTTTTTATATATATTAAATTCTATTTGATGTTCAGTTACACGGTCTTTTTGTTTTTTTGAAATGTCTAATCTTTCAAAAAATTGGGTTATCCAATTTACTAGTTGAAAAAGCAAAGAAATTCGGTTTTTGTCAATGGTATTTGGAAATATTTGCTCCAGGCTAACTTTCAAAATTGTCATTGCATCCTTGTTGTTTAAAAAATCTATTGCAAAAGTTTGTTTAAAGTTCGAGATTTTAGTATAAACTGTTGCTAATTCATTTGTCGAAAAAGTAGGGAATGAGTTAAATAAGTTAGTGAGGAGTAATATCCAAACAAACAAATTCATTTTATCTACTTTGCTCAATCACCTGTCTTTGTATTACTGCAATAGCTTGTCTGCTAAAATGAATCTGATCAAGAGCACATAAAGGACTTTTTGTAATACTTAGGAAACCTAAAAGAGTTGAATTTGATAGTACCCCAATATTGATGTCGGACTTCAGTGAATTGATTACTTTTCTGAATCTATTGGCTGTACTTTTGTCATAAAACAAACATTCAGAATTTTCAATAATAGAAGTAGCTCTTGGGGGTGGTTCAACAAAAACGATGTTTTTTGTATACATTGACAAAATTTCCACCAGACTAGAATGGATATTTAAACATTTACTTTCGTCAAACTTGGTTAGACAAACATGTGTTTTGTTATTTACTTTGTGGAGTTTAGAAGGAAGCAGATCATTTCCGGATAAATAGATAACCTTTTTGTACTGTTTGTTTTTGTCTCTCAATGTACTATCAATTGATTTTAAGTTAATTTTGCCTTTAAAAAGAATGTTATCTATTTTCCTTCCATTTCTGTCATTATGCTGTACGACCTGCTTGGCTAACGACGATCCCAAAACCAGAATGAAAAGAAACTAGAAAGAAATAATCGGTGTATTGTCCTGTCCTTTGTGTATTAATATACAAATATAAAAAACATTATAATCAATTTAGATAATTGTACAAGAAAAACGAATTTTAACTGAATCATAAAGTTTATTTTTCTATTATTTTAGATAAAACAAAATTGTGCCTGAGAAGCCTTTTTGTTATTAAAAATGATAATGATTCAATTTATGGATTATGGAGCAATCCATTTTATTTTTGAGATTAATTTTATTACGAAAGCTACAATGTAAATGTTTGTTTCTGATTATAGGCTAAATATAAAAGATAAACAAGTTTTGTTTATGAGAAAAGTATAATAAGTATATTAATAATATATATATATATCTATGGATATATAGAAACAGAGCCTGATCTTATAAAAGTTGAAAATATAAAATTATCAATATTTAAATATGAAATTCATTCATAAAGCCAATTTAGTTCGTTATAATCGTAATTTTAAAAAATATCCACATCTATGGCTATGACTGAGAATCAGGCATACATAAAGTAAAAAATTACGAGCCAGGCAAAGTGTTTTAGCATACTAACCCTTAATTGCAGACACTTTAACAAAAACAAATTTGGTTGAATCACGATAATTTGTTTTTGAAAATGATCAAGAAAATATATGATATAAAATGGAATCTGAAAACTTGGTCAATTATTTATAAAATCAGGTCTGAAGAACCTGTAAATAAATTGATTCATTAAAAATATTGGATTTAAAGAGTGATCCGTTTAAAATATACAAATAATAAATAAAAGCTGCAGTGGGGTTATTGTTCTTATAAAGCTCCAAATAAAAGATAAAGAAGTATATATATATAAATATGCCAAATAAAGATCAAAAGAAAAATAAAAGATCTACAATAGTAATGTTTGGTTACAAAAATATAATTAATATAAAAAATCCAATGGGGCCAAAATAGGTTAATAAAATAAACATAAAGATCCAATATATGTCCCCTATAAATTGCCAATTAAATAAATTAAGATTTCCTAGAATAGAATCTAAGTTAATTGTAATAGCAGAATATTTTAGAAAAAGAGCTTGGACTTATATATTGCTTTCTCTAATTGGCGTGGGTTGTACTGGTGGTTCTCTTTGCCTTGAAATAATTGTACCAGGAGTACCAATTGAAAAGGGAGATAAGACCACGCAGCAGAATATAAAGAACTGCAAAAATTACAAACTCCATATTTTGTCCGGATAGGGCCGTCTGTTCATCAGACTTTATATCAGCTTTAGATATAATAGGTAGAGCGGACTGGTTTACTAACTGTAACCATTTCTGGTATGCTGCTTTCGCTGACATTTTGACTCTCACTAGAATACAAAATGTTAAGAAATATAAAAAGAATTAAAAAATGCTGACAGTTTTATTTTTGATGATATTATCTATGATTCTGTTCATTTGTGCCAACTTTTGATGTAAGATATCTTTAAATATTAACAGTTTGTTCTTTTAAAAAGGGGAATTTAG
>NW_019398097.1:59792-60230 GCF_000591075.1 Eurytemora carolleeae
CCCCCCCTAACATGTACAAAAACCTATCAATATTTCATATACCCCCCCTCCACCTAGCCAAACCAAACCAAGGTTACTGAATTGCAATAATGTGTGTCTTGGTCATGTTTTGGTTTAAACTCTAAAATTAGATTACAATGTAAGATTGTAAAGAGACCAGATGGCTTCTTGGCTTTAAAGTTTTCAGAGCTAAAAATTAATTTAAGCAGTACACATATGGTACATAGTTCTAGGATTGCTGTATGTACTGCAGTACAAAACACAAGTGTACGCCATATTTCAAAGACAAAGTTGATGGTGTAAAATGCAAATTGTTCACTTATATTAACAAAAATCTTTATTTTGGTTAAGATTTTTTTCTTAAATATATCAACGATTATACAGTGATAACCAGAAAACAATGGAAAAGAAAGACAACATTTTAGCAATTCTCAAATG
>NW_019398098.1:0-34078 GCF_000591075.1 Eurytemora carolleeae
AAATATTTGTTCGATTTGAGTGATTTTTTTTGGTCTGATCTTACTTAGGATGATCTAGCACCATTTTTTGACGTATACCAAGTAAATATTAATCAACCGCGGCAAACGAACATTAAAAGAAATTTCCCTCTATGGAGAAAAGTTCAATAATAACTTTCCCCCTGGCTTAAAGTCTTTCAAAGTATCAAACGTGTTCCACTCTCCATGAAGTTAAGGACACGAAAATTTTATTGATTTTAACTAACTTATCCAAATTTTTACTAATTTGATAAAAAAAGTGTAATAAAATGTATTTCAGAAAATGTTTCGACTACTTCTGTCTCGATCTTGTTCCTTAAATGCCCGCCACTGTTCGACAGCTTCGGCGGTAAAAATGGAAATGAAAAATCCCGATAAACTATTCAAGTGTATAGATATCGAACTAAGGTATGTACTACTGANGTCCAAAATAAACAGTATGTAAAGTACTAAAGCTCTCCTCATGGTACGAATTTTATATTTTTGACTTTTTTAAATCTTCTTAACATTTCCGATCAATCCATTAGAGGTCCGTGGCACGAAAAATGAGGAAATTGTAACAGTATGAAGTGGCGAAGTTAGCAACCTCTAAACAATGTCTTTGTCCGTCTTTGGTTCAGAAATGTTGCGTAAGCTACAAAAAGAGGCCCAAAAATATAATTATCTAGCCATGGGGAGCCACCATACTCTCATAGTTTTTTTAGGGACACCCTTTGGATTGTGAACTGAGCCATGAACATTGTACATGGTTTACAACCAAGTCTCTCCAGAAATAAATTTTAAAGAGGATACAATTTCTGGGCCGAGCACTGCAGCTAGGACAGGCTAGGGGGCCGGGGCTCATGGCTCCAAATATACCCTAAAATACTGTGCACATAAGGAGGGGTTGGGGTGGGTCAAAAATTCTTATACTATAGGAAATAACCGATTTGTTAATGTTTGAATATATACACCCTTGAACTGTTTAGAGCCCATGAGCCCGCTGTTCTGAAGAGCTATTCTTGGTTTATGAACACCTCGGCTTCAGAGCTTGATATTACTGTAGAGAAATCATTTGCACCAGAAGAGCCAGACAAGGAATACTAATCGGTTATCATTTAAATCAGATTAAAAACTGAGCTTCAAAAGTTGTAACAATAAGTGAGAACCAGAAAACTCGGAAAAGGAATACTACTTTTAGACTACAGATTTAAGACTTTAAATAGTCCAACGAACATGAGACACAGAACTTGTGCAATGTAACCAGACCCATTTCACTTAATAAGTGATTTATAATCTTACTAGTAATCATCAATTGCACTTCAGTATTCTACAGCTTTCTGGTTATCACTGTATGATCTGACGTTTTTCCATGCATGGACCCCCCCCACCAAAAAAAAAAATAATTAACTGATAAGATTTTATTTGATTTAACATTTTTTAGCTTCAAAACATTTTGACGCTTATTGGTTACAGACGAATAAAATTAACCAAGAGACAAGCAAATATTTAACTCAATTAGTGGTTTACAGAGAAATATTAGGGTTAAAGGTACTATAACCGTAATCTGTTTATAAAGTGGAATGCCAGATTTTCAACCTTCATCTAAACAAAAATGATAAAGCTATTGTAGATTTTCTTTCATAAAGTATTTTGTTAAAATTCGCAATTCACTTTTTTTTAAAGACACGACATGTTCAATAAGCACCGTTGTGAATCTGACATACCACTCCACTGTATAAGATGACAGTCTCTTAAAGGTTAAGTATATATAGTTTACAATATATGCAGCTGTCCAATATTATCTAGAAATGATGATAACCAAGTATTAATGTTAGGCTCGTAAAACGCTGTTGAAAAGTGCACATGTGCACAAGAAGCATAGAGTTCAGTACGAAATGAGAACATATTATCATTTTATTACATTAAAGGTAACTTTTTTTATATCATGTTGTGAAAAAATTCAATCGACGAATTGAAGTATTTTTTTTTATTTTTTTCTAGCTTTCTTCATTGTTATGTTAGATTTTAAATTTAGTCTTTTTCAGCATCTAACGGGAAGCACTGCGGACACTTATTTAGAGTATGTGCAGAGAAATCTACCAGAAGGAGTCTCTATGAAGGTGCATCGTTTAAAAGTTTGTTAGCATATCACAGAAAATGATATTCTAATAAGGTTTAGTGTGTTAATATTCAGATTAACATACAAATGTGTTGATATTCACGTTTTCCAGGCTTCTCGTACACTTTGTTATAAAATTCTATGGTTTATATTTACTTAATTATTACCAAACTAGAAATGTAATATAGGCTGCAGAACGGGGCACATTGACTGTAATCAGTAAAAATAACAAATGCTTCCTTTTATTTTGAAATGTTTGCAATGTAGCCATGTGGACTCCCAATTTTAAAATTCATAGTATTTTATTTGTTAACAGGTTACTACAACAGAGCTGATGAAACAGTTATCAAAGTTACAACCTCCATCCTCTTCTTCCTAATCATCAAATGCAGAGGGTTTACATGATAGATTCAAGAATCGGTCGTTAAATATTTGAATTCATCATTATCATTTTTCTAGAATAGGAGCTTCAATTTCTTTATCATGAACAGTTCCGAATAAAAATTATTTTATAACTAAGAAAATATTTATTGAGTAACACTACAAGAATTCGTTAAAATAGAAGATAAACGTGGTGGCAACTAAGGCGGACATGCAAATCTGAAGGTCACACAAATTCTCCAAAGTTTACAGTTTTACTAAATGTATGTTCTTAATCATTTAAATACAGTTGTAGAATAATAATCAATGGTCAATGAAAAACAGAATTTTGAGTAAACTTTTATTATGAATTCTTGCTATTGTTTTCTAATCTGCAACAAATTTAAGCAGTTTATCTTTGTCTCATAGGTTTTAGGTCGTCAGCAACCTTGAAGGTACATCCTGTAGCTATCCTAACTGTCTCAAGATCAGTATCCTTAAAATAACAAATTGTTACTTGCAGAATTATTAATTCAAATTCAAGTTGAATTTTAAAGGGTTTATTATTATTATTATTATTATTATTATTATTATTATTATTATTATTATTATTATTATTATTATTATTATTATTATTATTAGTTTAATCCTTATTTTGAAGTTAAACTGAAAATGTTTTATTAAAAAGATTTAAAACCTGATCAATTTCAATGAGAGTGATTCCATCTTTATCAATAGTAAAGACCCCTAGCTCCGTGATAATCATGTCAACACACTGCTTCCCTGTAAGGGGAAGGGAGCAGTTCTCCAGGATCTTGTGTTTGCCTCCCTGAAAAAAATCTCATTTTAACACATTATTTTAATTGTATATTTTCCTCTGATATGTTTGGGTTTTTTCGAATGATTTCATTTTTTGGGGCAAATGGCTTATAAGGCGGAAAAAGCTCAATTTAGAAATAAAAGTTTTGAAAGTGAAGGGAAAGTTAACTATTTAAGGGATCAGTTCTAATTTATTCTCCTGAAATGTTCAAAAATAATTAAAGAAATATGCTCCTGAAAGATTTTTTAACTTAAAGATTGGAAATACCTTTGCAGTGTGTTCCATTGTGACCACAACCTAAAAGAAAATAAGATTAGTTGATTATAATTTAATTTTGAACAATGAATGTATCAAGGTATTAAGTTAAACCTTAGTTCCTGCTGCTGCAACTAGATCCATGGCTCCACCCATTCCTTTCACCATTTTCCCAGGGATCATCCAGTTGGCAAGATCTCCATTCTGGGACACCTGGAATGTATATATTTTATAAATAATCGAGGTTTTTTCTGGAAAAAAACTATGAGAGGGTGGATTTTTTTCTCATATCTTCTAAACCAAACCTGCATAGCTCCAAGAATAGTTAAATGGACGTGTCCTCCTCTGATCATAGCAAAACTTTCATCGCTAGAGAAATAGGAAGCTCCTATAAAATAATTACCTTATTGTATCTCATATGATGTATAATGTTTGAATCATTGTCTTGACAGAGATTTTTAAAATAAATTGTGCAACATTGTTTAATTTCAGATTGTAGAATGGCTGACCTGGTATTGTAGTTACAGTTTGTTTTCCGGCATTGATAAGATCTGGATCAACCTGGGAAATAAGTAAAATTTATTTTAACACTTCAAGGGACTATCAGCGTAATTTCAAGTGATTCACAACGGTACCCTTAATACATTTATTTGATCAAAAATGTGGAAGATATTGTCGTTTTCCTAGGTATTCAAGCGGTAAACTCTGATAATTCCTATACTTTTTTTTAGAGTTGAAATGCGCAAGTAACTTTTTTAGAGAATCTACGATTGAAAATAATCAATTCACCAAACTCGATAAACATTGTAAAATAATTCATACTTGATCAGACAACGCATTTAAGGGTACCATTGGGAATCGAGCATTGCCACCTTTGCATGTCACTCTCAGATCTAGTGTTTTTGGTGATGCCATTTTATTCCCAAATATCATATGTAAAGAAAATTTGCTTTTGGTGAAAGTATTTAAAGCTTACAGATTTCTTCTTTCCTTCAAAGTTTGGAAGATTATCATATTTACTGAAGGGGATAAATATAAATATTTTTTACCTGATCTTTGGTTGGGAATGGTCCTAGACCAAGTATACCATTTTCAGACTGAAGATGGACTGTCATGTCGTCTAGAAATATCTATTTTAGTCCAATGTTCAAAATTGTATCTTCAGAAATATTTTTTTTAAAGTTACGCGAAAACTTTTACGGGGGAGTGTAATTCTAAAAAATATACACCCCTGGGTATAGATCTTTGGGACCTATGGTGTAGCACTTTTAAAGTAGTTTTAGGAGGGGGGGGGGGAGGTTTTCACTAATTTTAAAATTTTCTACTCTATTTTGTTAACCTGGTATAAAGTTTGAGGCCAACATTGGCATTCCAATTCCCAGGTTTGCATACATCCCATCCTGGAACTCACAAGCTGCTCGTCGAACTATTTTCTCCCTCAACTTGGCAGCAGGGCTCAAGGGTTTATCTAGACAATTTTACTATTCATACTTCAATTTTTTTAAAATAAAGTTCTTACAGCTAAAACTTTTTTGAAATAAAGTTTTTCCAGATGAAACATTTTTTTTGAAATAAAGTTCTTGCAGATGAAACATTTTATAAGTCAGTTATTATTGATAAAACTTTTTTTGAAATAAAGTCCTTGCAGATGAAACTGTTTTTTCAGTCAAGTTCTTACAGATGAAATTTTTTTTTTAAAAAGTTATTGCAGATGAAATTTTTTAAAATAAAGTTTTTACAGATGAAGCTTTTTTTTGAAATAAAGTTCTTAAAATTTATTTATTAGTTTTCAGGATTGAATTGTCTTTTCCTTTGGCTATTTTTTAAGTCTCATTTTCTTGAAGATTTCACCTGATTTTGTCTCAGAAAGGGTCACTCTTTCAATCCTCTTCTGATAGCTTTCTCCTTTAATCACTCTTTGAACATAAATGGATGGAATATGAACCTGAAAAAAATATATGGTTATTTGTTCAAACGTTAAGTATTTTTCTAAAATTGTGCTAACCTGATCTGGGGGAATTTCTCCAATTTCTACAATTTCTTCAACCTCAACAATGGTCATCTGTGAAAATCAAAATATTTTTATAAGATTTTTTTTGAATATTTAAACAAACTTTTGGCAATCTGCTTTATATTTATTTTATATTAAAGCATATTTTGTATTCCTTTGCTGCTTTGCACATTGGTAGATTGAAGTTCATAGCGGTCTTGTTAAAGATAAGGTTTCCAGCCTTGTCCGCTTTCCAGGCCTTGATAAGCGCAAAGTCACCAGTAATCCCCTCCTCCATTATATAGCTTCTACCATTGAAAACCCGCTCCTCTCTTTTCTGTTGATAAATTATCCTTTTTTCCATTAATTTTAGAAACTTTTCAAAAAGCTTTGAATAGAAACAATTGAACTAAGTCGAACTGTTTTCTGGTGCAAAAGTAAGATAATATATCCCTCAGAATGTATAGCTATGGTCCCATCTGTGTTATACTTAATGGGAGATCCCCCTTCATGTACCAGAGTTCCAAATGCAGTAGGAGTAAAGAAAGCTGGAATCCCGGCCCCTCCAGCTCTGCAAATAATAAATTTACTCTTCCCTGGTCTTTTTGAGTGATAAGGATCCGGATCCGTACTGTTTCCGCTTCCCAAATTCTGATCCGGATTTTTAAGTATCAGCACGTAATTTACTAAATTGTCAGATTTCAAAAATTTGTTTTTATAATTTAATGAAGATAAATCTAATTAGAATATTTAAAAAAGTGTACCTTTCATAAATAAAAAATCTAAAGCTTTGGTATTATTTTGCTGTTTTGCTAAGTTTTTCACCTGATTCTTTCTGCGAGTGTACCTTGCGGAGTTAGCTCAACCTCTAGTTCTCCCTTAAAAGAAAAAGTGTTTGCGAAATTGTTCAATTTTGACTTTTCTCCTTTTATCTATATATCATTTGTACAATTCAAAAGAACAGAAGTATCTTCTTAATATTTTCCATAGACAAAAACCTATATAATTTTGAAACCGGCTTGCAACTCTTTTATTTGAGAACCACTTTATAAAACGTTGACTGTCTCTTTAAACTAACCTGGAGATATTGTCTTTCAAACTCCGCATTCTCTCCAACATATGAGGCAATCATCCTCTTGATCTGCTTCTGCTTCAAGAGTAGTCCGAGACCAAAATCATCCACACCTTAAACATTTCCCTATTTTTTAGCTTTACCTGGGGCTTTTTAAAAATTAACTGGGATGAAAAAATTATTTTTAAGACAACATTTCCCTGTTTTATTTGAGAATATATACATATATATTTAAGGGGGGGGATTGAGCCCCCATACCCTCCCCCCAGAATACGCCTCTGAATTGTTTTAGGTTTAAATATTTTAAGAATTTGATATGGTCATGTTACATATTTATGTACATTACAATGTACAGTTTGCTGTACACGGTATACACGTCACACGTATCAACAAACAGACACACTAGTTAACGTACGAATCTAAGATACCTGAAGGGCTTCTTCTGGACTTCCTAGGAACTGTGGACCTAGAACAGACTGGCTGATGGAAAAGCATCTTGCCAGATCAAAATTCTAAAAGCATTTATATAACTCCATTAAAAAATCTGATTAATTTTTGTTTGTTATAAAAGCATCGTTTGGAAATTCGAGTTTATAATCATTGTGCCTTGAGATATGTACATTACATACCTGTTCAGTGTACACACATACCTGTTTCTTTACACTCCAAAGCAATCTTGAACATGCTGTGAGTGGAGGCATTTTAAATGCAGATTTTCTGAAAATATTCAAATTATTTGTTATAATTTAGCAGATTTCACGTTGCATAAATTGGTTAACTTTAAAATGTCAATTTATAATAAAATATATTGGCTAAAATTTTACTAGGATGTACTCTATAGCTGTAAATACTTTTCGCAGATTTATGTGATACAGTTTTAAGAAATTTGGTTATTAATAAATACAAAAAAACAAAGTCTTAGGTCTATATCTGTCAAGGTTAAAATCTTAGACAGTTCAATGTTTATGTTACTTCTTGTATTAATTTCAAGTATTGCGTATATCTAGTTAAACCAATACTAGTTTCTAAATTCTGTCTGCTGTGTTCAAATCTGGATCTATCTATCTATCTATTTTCTCTATCTATCTATCTTATAATCAAGTAAACAGCTGATCTCCTGGCAGCCTAACATATTATATACGCATGAAAAAATGATAGGGGAGATGTATTAAAAAATGTATTTTTCAATTCCCTCTTCCCATGAACAAGAAACCTTTCCCCCATACCCCCCACCCTCACTCAAAACTTTTTTTTACGAATATATTTACAGGTGATAAAAAAAACATTTTTGTATAAAATTATGGGAAGAAGGGGGAGAAATAAATAAATTGATAATTTTTGTAAAAAGTTTTTTACTTTTTTAAAAAAAAACTTTACTTCCCACCCCCCTCCTCTCCTCTTAACAATACCAACAGTTTTTAATATTTGCATGGCAACAATACGCATGCAGCCTGCAGCTTCAATGCATTGAGTTTTTTATTGAGAAAACAAAATAATATTTTAAGGTCTCTTTAAAACTTTTAAAATAATTTAGAATTTAAAAATAATACAATTTTTACCATTTACTTTACTACGGAGTTGTAACTTTAAGATGGAGAATTGTAACTAACTGAAGAAGTGGAATTAACCTAACCTAACCCTAAGATAATTTAAATGATAATAATAATAATTTTGCTGAAAAAAGGCGGTCATGGACAAAATTGATAGGAGGGGGGGGGGGGGGGGGGGGGTCCAAAAATTGTATACTAGGACAGAATCAACTTAGTTAATTTAATAAAATAAAAAAAATGGTAATCATACCGAGATTTTCACTGTCCACTTGTTGATTGTTGACACATAGAATTTACCAAAGTATCGGTATCATCCCAAGAGATTTAATAGTTTGAAAAGTCTTCCAACTTTTATGTGTTCTTTGTGTGTAAGGGGAGTCGGATTGTCATCATTATCACTCACATATCGGTAGAAAGCAGCAACTAATCTTCGTTCTAATCCTTTGAAATTCAACTTTTATCTAGTTTGTCTGCAATATTTGTAAACAAACCCCCATAAATTTGTACAGAGTACAA
Organism: Eurytemora carolleeae; assembly: GCF_000591075.1. Lineage (NCBI taxonomy): Eukaryota > Metazoa > Arthropoda > Copepoda > Calanoida > Temoridae > Eurytemora > Eurytemora carolleeae. The sequence continues at coordinate 8,683 of NW_019398098.1, forward strand.
ATATACTTGCCGCAAACCTTTATATCCAATGTACTGTATGTCAGTAGCTAGTCCATAGCTAAATTTCCATTTTCAATTTCAACGTTACCCTCCGGTATGGTGAAGACGACATGAACAATCTATTCTAATTTATCTACAGGGTGTCCCACGAAACATGACAGTTGATGAATAGTTTAGAATGTCTTATTCAATTATTTGTTCAGTAGTTTGACACCAAAGATCAATAAAAATATTATATTGGAGTCATGTTATATAAAAATTGATTTCAAAGTAAAATAAAATTAAGCAAAAGATTTGTTTAACTAAACATAACTATTTATCAAATGTCATGTTTCGTGGGACACCCTGTAGGTTATACAGTCATAAACAGAAAAACCCGGAATTAGTTTTATGAATAGTTAGACGACCATACATTCGAATTTACAAATGTGATTTATAAAACGATAATAACAAAATAAGTCCTGCCAATTCCAATATGTGGTCTTTCTTTATTGGATGTTTAAAAATACCTTAAATATTTGTAAAGTCGTCTAATTAACTGTGAATTAACTCCGGGTCTTTCTGGTTATGACTGTATGTAAACAAAACATCATTTTATCATCTCTAAATATCTCATCAAATCTATGTAATAAAGCTCTTCGCTCGTGTTTGTATATTTGCAAATTAATATATGTAAATATTAGCTTTGGCTGATGAAACGGCTGAACCTAATTGGCTGACATTTTTTGAAGGATTCCATGGGTACCCTGAGATAACATGGGCTAATAAAATAAAAAATTTCAAAAGCGATTTTTTTTAAATTTATTTTTTTATTTTTACACGGGCACTTTAGTTGGTGATTTATTTTCTGAACTAAAAATCAAAACTAATGAAATTTAATGTAAATCCTTTATCAATATTTGCTTACTATGTTTAAAAGTATATTAATCTATAATCACAACAAAAAAATTGTATTTGGCTCAAATGTAAAAAGTTATATGAAGTGAGCTATGAGTCCTCTGGGGAATCTTAGATTCAACTTTTTCTTCCGTTATATTGCCTTCTCTTTCTGACTGCTGCATATGAAATTTACAAAATTACTATTATAAATCAACCCCGGGGAATACTAGAACAAATTTAATTGTACTTCAGAGAGAATTTTAAGATAAAAAATTTGAAGGAAAAATTTTAAAAAAACATCATAAATAATTTTTTTCCTTTTTCATGGGGACTGTATAGCGTAGTTTTAAGAGACCATCCATGCAACAATGGCAATGCTTGTACAGTACCCTTAAAAGCTTTGTCTGATTAAGCATGATTTAGATATCAATGTTTATATTTTAAAAACTGATTATTTTTACTTTGATTTCTCTACATAAGATAATTGCGTATTTCTACTGTCCTGCAGGATTAGGAATATGGGAATTATCAGAATTATACTTTTCTTAAACTAGAAAACCGACAATATCTTCCACATAATTGATCAGATAAAGGTTTCAAGGGTACCGATGTGAATCGGGCAATGATATCTTTGAATGGAGGGCCACTGTAATTTCGCTTACTTTTCCTTTAAACTGCAAGTATACCTACTTTTCTTTATACTGCAAGTATATTTGATGGCTTAGGAATATATCTTTTCATATAAATTAAAAATGTTATTGGCAGTTATCCTACATACTGTTGTGCAGTGTTATTTTTTAAACCTGTTGCTTAATATTAAAAAAAAAAATCTTTTTTATTTGTTTCTATTTTACTTAAAGTTCAGGATGCGTTATAAGAATTTTTAAGAATTTTTATTTTAATTTTCTTTTATTACATCTGTTTATTTATGTTTTTTTCATCACAGTATTAACGACTTCTTAATATCTTTAATTATACATTTGTTAAATTTTGATTGAATAACTCGCTATAGTGTCGCAGGAATACTCATAGTCTAGTTTTAAAAATCGAGTGGATTGATAGAAAAAGGTAATTAAAATTCTCTAATGAGATAAAAATGTTTAATATTGATAATGTGTTTTTTTTCAGAGAAAATGGGAAATGGAAATGGTCGGTATAACTACAAAGATCTGAATAAGAATGAACTATTAAATCGTCTTGTAAGGTAGAGAACTCAATTTAGCACCAAAAAAGTTTGAATATATTTAACCGCTACGGATCAAATATATATAAAAAGTATGATTTCTGAATCCTAAGCTAGTTGCTTGAAAATTTAGTTACAGGGTTACCCACATAGAAAAAGACTGTAGAGACTTTTCTGCAACTGTAAACTTGTTTTTTTTTCTTTGCACGATCCTTTAAAAGGTCATAAAAAGACTACATCCAAAGCAGAACAATTGATTTGTATTTAAGAGTTTCAGGTCTTCTTTACAGTATTCATATCATTTAGTTTCAATCCAATCCAATATTCTTCCTAACAGATGCACACCATCATCTTTCCTTCATCTGTATCCATCTAAATCAACATTCATACATACACTGTTATTTATCAAAAATGGAGAATTTATTGACATTGATTCAAATAAAAAAATCAATTTGCTCCAAAACAATAGAAATTTTTAAACATTGTATTTTTCAAAATAGTTGGATTAAATTTCTTACAATCCAATTATCTTAAAAAATCATATAATATTTTTAAACTCTAACTTAAAAATGCATTTTTGTGCAATTTTTTAGTAAAGAAAACCCCGAAAAAATATGTAAAAATGCGTAAAATAAAAATCTATAAATTTTTTAAAAAGTATTTGGTATGAAATTTACGAAAATAAACGTATTTTCAGGTCTGCATCAAACTTTCAACTTCACAAAAAAACTAAGAAAAGAAAAAACCGAAAAAATTCGTAAAAGTACGTAAAATAAAAACCTAAAAACTTAGAAAATTACTTGGTACTTGGTAATTATTCGTAAAAATTCGTCTCTGGAAAACCTAGCATTTAAAAAACGCTTGGTATGATAAATGAGTAAAAATATGTAAATATACGTAAGTTCTTTACCAAAAAGTTGAGCATAAGTATTTTTACGTAAATATACCTAATAATACGTATACCTTTATAGAGGCTTTAGTATTTTTAGGTTTTCGGGTTAGTAGGGTACTCGACAGCCTATATATTTTAGTTCTAAGAATTGATATCCGCAGTAATGATAATAACACTGTTAAAAGAAAAAATAACGAAGCTTTCGATCTTTTAATTTGAAATTTCGAACAATTCTTTTGTCGTTCACAATATTGAACTCTTTATTTGAAACATGAACTTAAATAACGAATGGTCAGCACTTCATTGATAAAAGAACTTTTTACAATGAAAGTTTCTCAGTTTTCAACGAGGTTTTCATGAAAAAATATGTTTTAAAGAAAATGCCGTCCTGATTTTAAGTAACCATTCTTATAAAAGAGGGTCACATCCGATTCACCAAGGTACCCTTTTTACTTTCATGTATGCTAAAATGTTGCAGATATCCTGGTTTATTCATCCGTAAATAGATATTTTTAAACGTGGGTTCTCTGTAAATGTGACTTACGGATGTATGCAGCAGAGACAAAGTAGGAAAAATTCCAACTTTAAAACTCTTTCAGAAAACTGTGATATCTCCCAAATTCTTACTCAGTTTAAGTTTTAAAGGGAACTGTTGTGAATCGGGGTTAAAATTACGACGACAGTCTCTCTTTAAATCTTGTTTCGTAATTTAGTAAAGAAGTGTTAACACCCTCAGATCCTTTCTGGAATTCTCTTCTCTCTTTCAACCACCTGCCCCCTCAATCCAGGTATGGATGGGCCTCAATTTAAGCTTCGTTTTTAACATTCAAATTTCAAGATGTTTTCTTTTAAAGGCTGTCTTAAAGGTTTTCTATAAGTTTGCTTTATTACATCAAGCAATTTTTTTTATATGACCAAAGATTTCTCAAAAGGATTTCCATAACGATTTTATCAACCGTTTTGAAATGAAGGTTTTGGTTGAAATCTTAAGTCAGAGTAAAAGTTCAGCATTTTGTGAAAGCATACTTATCTTGCATAATCTTTGAAATAGGTTAAACAAAAAACATCTTAAATTATTCTATAGTTCCTTAAAAATCAAATTGAAACTTGAATATTTAAAATCAGAGAAGAAAACAATGCCAATTCCCTTTATCTTTCTTTCTTACTCATTAGAGTCAATCAATTATAATTTATAATATTAGAGATTGGGCTTTATTAATAGCGAGAATTAGATGAACTAGGTTTTCATTAATCCCGGCTTCATGAGAATATGTTTCTACACTCATCCTTCTGCACGGAGAGAAAGCACTTATTTCGTCATAAGTTTTATCTTAATCGGTGGGGGGGGGGGCATGCGCCGAATGCCCACCTACCACTGACGGATCTGTGTCCAATTCCTCTTAAAGCTTTAGGAAAAAATAAAATACTTATCAAGGTTTTTTGCTTAATAGCTCTTCACAAAATATTAAAGTTTTTATTGTTCAAAACCATTTAAAATATTTGCGTTTCGGAGAGCTTGAAATTGCCACTGAAAACCTGGTTGAGGGGAGGGGGGTTAGTTTCATGAACGTTTTGGGCACGAAGAATACCTTTTCAAGGGACTGAACACGTAATTTCCGACTCAGATAATATTCTAACAGATGAAATATTTATATTTAAATACAATTTGTTTATGAAGAGATGATTGGAAAATATTAGAGGAGAATACAGAGGAAATGCTGAAAAGATTTCTAATCAGGTTAAACACACAAATGTTATAATCAAACAATTCGATCAAAACTGGGTTTTTCAGTCCTTAATGGAATCACAGTCACGGGCTCCGAACAAGTTTAATAAAGGTTTTAGATTTAAAAGGAATGAATTTTTAAAATTGATTTTTAGATTGAAAAAAAAAGTCTTAAACTTTGAAATAGTTCTTAAAATTATTTTTAGTGAATTAACTGCCTTTTTTTGTTGCCTTTTATAGCTATAGCAAAAGTATATTTAAAAAAAAATTTTATTAACCCCATGCCATACCAAAAATATTGACTGGGAAATAACCTATTCAATTCTATAATAACAATTTGTGTTTAAGTAATCTGAAAACTAAAAACTTCAGTTCACTTATCAAACTTCTTCAATTCTATAATTAAAATTTGTGTGTTTAAGTAATCTGAAAACCAAAAACTTCAGTTCACTTATCAAACTTCTTCTACTTCGACGTTCAGAATTAGGTAGGGGTCAATTAAAGGGAGTAACAGGCAATGTATGGCAGTTAAAATGAGATTGTAGTTTGTGGAGAAATTTTTAGGGTTTATTTGAGACATATAAAACGTTTTGATGATGTATAATTACTGAGTTTGAGCACAAAGCCGACTTTCAAACCTGTTCCTAAACAACTTATTAGTTTACTGTAGAACTTGGTAGGGTTTAGTAAAGAGATTGTTTGAGACTAGGTAGGGTTTAGTAAAGGGATTGTTTGGGACTAGATAGGGTTTAGTAAAGGGATTGTTAGGGACTAGGTAGGGTCTAGTAAAGGCACAGTTCGGGACTAGGTAGGGTCTAGTAAAGGCACAGTTCGGGACTAGGTAGGGTCTAGTAAAGGGACTGTTCAGGACTAGGTAGGGTTTAGTAAAGGGATTGTTTGGGACTAGGTAGTGTTTAGTAAAGGGATTGTTTGGGGCTAGGTAGGGTCTAGTAAAGGCACAGTTCGGGATTATCTTGGCTCTAGTGAAGGGACTGTTTGAGACTTGGTAGGGTTTAGTAAAGGGATTGTTTGAGACTTTTTAGGGTTTAGTAAAGGGATTGTTTGGGACTAGATAGGGTCTAGTAAAGGGACTTATCAGGGTTAGGTAAGGTCTAGTTAAAGGGAGTGTTAAGAGTTGGCACTTTTAAAAAATTAGGATTAACTAACTTTTATAATTATTTTGCAGAAGCCTCAGTAGAAACCGAGAACCATGTTTACATATGGCAGGTTCACATTTTATATTTCTTTACTTATTTAAATTTATTAAAACTAGCCTTAGGGGGCGCTTCGCGCCCATCTTCTAAATTAATTGTGAACATGTTCTCTTTGTGTACATCGTAAAACAAAACAAAAATAATTCGCGGATTTTCACAAAAAATTTCGTGGATTTTCAAAATTTTCAAAAATTTAATGAAGATCGAATTTTGATGGAGACAAATATTTGAAAATTAGATCATTCATAAACCTTCCCTGTGGTCACGTGATGTCCCACAAAAAATTTGGGCCGATCGGTTCAGTCGTTTTGACGTTTATTGGATACAAACAGACAGACAAACAGACAGACAAGCCAAATTTATATGTAGAAGAACGAGGATTTTTGGTGAAATCTTTTTTAGATTTAGTACGTAAAGAATTTAGTTAACTGACCTCAGTCTGTTAATATCAATTTACACCTTGAGACTGGTTTTGTTAGGTTGCATTTCCGATCATAACTCATGAACACCGTGGTCGATTTGCATTAAATATTAACTTGGAACTCAAAATTGCCATTAAATCGTTCATAGCTTAGTTTAGAAAATTTGTAGCTTGGTTTAAAATTCTTAGTTGAGTGGTAAATCTTGGTTCCTAATATAGTTTTAAACATACACAATTATCTATATATTTAGCTGGTATGATTTAAGTATAAGATAAACTTTCTTTGAAAAAAAAATATATATTTAGACATGCAATGCTTTGTATTTGGTTCGTGTGATTGTCAAGTTTATGACAGAAAGGATAAAGGAGGAGGTAAGGAATTATATTTTATCTTGATTTTCATAAACACATTTAGCTTTTTTTGATGTAAGTGAGAAAGTAAGATTTATTAGAGATAAATCAAGATCAAAATAGTATATTATAATATGATTAACGTTCTCATAAGAATATAATTGAATATATCATGGGTTATATCACAAAATAAGATAAAGTTATTTTATAGGGAATTTAATTTTCTCTGCATTCAAGGAATAGCAGATTTTCTGTATTTCTTCGTTCTAGCATGAGGTTTTAGGCATTTTTTAGTAAAGAATAAACAAAGTTTCTCTCGCCTAATCCTTTAGGTTTCTAGTTCCAGGACAGATAGAGCAGATTGATAATTAACATAGACTGGTCTTAGAATAACTTTGATGGGCACCTTCTGAACCCCTAGTTTTCATGTACAAGACATATTGGTTCAAGTTTCTGTAGAGGTTATTTTAAATCTAGCCTTAATTATTTCATTTCTGTACTTGACACTATGAGCAGTTCTGTAAACTTGAATATGCAGTAAATATGTAAATACTTTACTTTACTTCTTTTTCAATTGGAACATTTTCTCTTTGTATAGATACATTGTAAAACCAAAACAAACAAAAAGTTTGCGGATTTAAAAAAAAGGCTAATTTTTGAAATTTTGATCATTAATAAACCTCCCCTGGGGTCATGTGAGGTCCCCACAAAATTTGGGCCCAATCTGTTCAGCCGTTTTGAAGTTTATTGGATACAAACAAACAGACAAGCTACTATATATACAGATGATAATTTCTGTAAACTTAAATATGTAAATAAAAAAATTTCTTTAAACTTAAATTAGCTTGTTAAATAGTTGAGTTTTAATAAGCTCGTTACACACTTAATTTTTTAGGAGCTCGTTAAACTGAAAAAAAGCTTGTTTAAATGAGATTTTACAATATTTGGGAGCTCGGTCAATTAGTTTATTTTTAAAGGGGTCCGTTATTCAGTATAATTTTAAGGAGCCAGTTAATCATTTAAATATGCAGGTGCTTTTTAATTGTTTAACAGTTAAGTATAAAGGAGCTCGTTAAACAGTTTAAATTTTAGGAGCTCGTTAAACAGATTAATTTTAAGGAGCTCGTTAAGCAGTTAAATTTTAGGAGCTCGTTAAACAGTTTAAATTTAAGAAGCTCGTTAATCAGTTTAATTTTAAGGAGCTCGTTAATCAGATTAATTTTAAGGAGCTCGTTAAGCAGTTTAATGATGAGGACTCCTCCGAGATATTCAGCAGATTTCTGGCATCACTCGTTACCTTGCTCATTGAGATTCCAATCAAGTAAGCTTCAAACATTTCTTTCTTTCAATTGTTTATGAACTTCAATCCGTTCATTTTATTCAAGTAACAGGTATTTACAAGGAATAAGTGAAATAAAAATCAAATTTTAAAAAAAGTAGTTGATTAATATTTTAATTTATCTATCAGGTCCTCCACCTACTATCTCCACCTTGAAGGAACTAAGGTCTTAATAGTTCTTCTCTCCTCACCAGTATTCACATGCTCAAAACCTACACATCAGATACAGAGCTGGAAACAGGTAGAGTTGTATATCTACACACCAGATGTAGAGCTGGAGACAGGTAGAATAGTAGATCTACACACCAGATACAGAGCTGGAAACAGGTAGAGTAGTTGATCCACATCAGAACCATAGTTGGAAACAGGTAGAGTAGTAGATCTAAATCAGATACAGAGCTGGAAACAGGTAGAATAGCAGATTTACATCAGATACAGAGCTGGAAACGAAACAGAAAGAGTAGTAGATTTACATCAGATATGAAGCTGGAAACAGGTAGAGTAGAGATCTCCATCGGATACAGAGCTGGAAACACGTACAGTAGTAGATCTAAATCAGATACAGAGCTGGAAACACGTACAGTAGTAGATCTAAATCAGATACAGAGCTGGAAACAGGTCGAGTAGTAGATCTACATCAGATACAGAGATGGAAACACGTACAGTAGTAGATCTAAATCAGGTTCAGAGCTGGATACAGGTAGGATCTGTAAACCTACATCAGATTCAGAGCTGGAAACAGGTAGAGAGAGCTAAAAGATTGTGCAGATTTAAGTTATTTTGTTTGTTTTTTGCACATAACCCCATATTTTTAAATTACGATTTTTCTAAAAAACTTTGATTTTAGATGATGACCGGAGATTTAAGTGAATTAAGTGTTCCTTTGACCAGTACACTACTCCTCCGCTATATTGAACAAGCTGTTGCTCCCCCCGACCCCCTTGGGCAGGCAGGGGGAAGTCTGGTATTAGGTAAAATTAAAACGTAATTTTTTTGACATTCGGTTTTTTATGTTTACAAATAATAAGGCGTATATTTAATTAGTAATTATAAGAACAGAACAAACAGTATTAAAGTTCAAATATTTTTTTACATTCAATAATTTAAAAATATATATTTTAAATTTTTTCAAGCATGTTAATCTTGTTTAGGATTCCTTAATATTCTAACCCTGGGGTATGCGTCCTCTGGCTCAGGGGACTTTAGAGGTCCTATCAAACCTTTAGGTAATAATCATTCATCTATCACATTTTCAGAGAGTTACTATCGCGCATTTTACTACCGATTTCATGATCCCTGAGATAATAATTTTGTATTCGTTTCGAGGCAAATAAGTAGTTTTTATACCGGCAAAACCAGTTTTCTTGTATATTTCGTGTATTTTCGTGAACTGTCGAACATTCTATCGGATTTTTAAAATTTTAATCCGATAGAATGTTCATTTTTAAATATGTAAGATTCATGAATTTTTAAATAAACATAACAGCATTGCCCTATCATATCCTTCCTTGATTTTATCTGTAAACATTTTTTGTATTTTATAAAGGATTTGTTTGTTATTTCAGCGGAGTGTTCATTGTCCTTGTTAATGATCCTTCAAAATCATTATACAGATCCTTCCCTTCATAATCCATACAGGACAGCACTTTTCAGCTGTTCTAATTCATCAGGTATATCCTTCATAATCCATACAGAACAGCACTATAGTCTTTTTAGCTGTTCTAATTCATCAGGTATATCCTTCATTCCATACAGAACAGCACTAAAGTCTATTCAGCTGTTCTAATTCATCAGGTATATCCTTCATAATCCATACAGAACAGCACTATAGTCTTTTTAGCTGTTCTAATTCATCAGGTATATCCTTCATAATCCATACAGAACAGCACTAAAGTCTATTCAGCTGTTCTAATTCATCAGGTATATCCTTCATAATCCATACAGAAAAGCACTATTCAGCTGTTCTAATTCATCAGGTATACCCCTCATGATCCATACAGAACAGCACTATAGTCTATTCAGCTGTTCTAATTCATCTGGGCGGTCTGGGGGGCCCACAATGGGGTCTCTTGCAGATTCCAATTCCTTATGATTCCTTATATCCTTCATAATCCATTCAGAACAAAACTATTCAGCTGTTCTAATTCATCAGTTATGCTCTTCATAATCCATATTACAAAATACAAAATATTTATGTTTTTAATTCACAATTATATTTGATTGATCGATTTATTTAATTTATTTAATAATTTCAGGCCGAGGAGGAGAGATAGCTCCCGGAACAAGTTTTGTTATTGAATTTATTCAGCTTTACAAAACCTTATCCAATACTTTACAGGTATATAGACCTTTGGAAAACCTTAACTCCCCGAAATCCCTTGGAATTCCGTGGTACACCGTAGAACCTCTAATTCTCCATAGAACCCTCTGATATCCCTTGGAATCCCCTGGAACATCTCTAAACCCCCCGAATTCCCTAGAACCCCCTGAAATTCCTTGGAATTCACTGGAACACTTTGGAACATCTAATCCTCCATAGAATCCTCTGAAATCCCTTGGAACCCCTGAAATCCCTTGGAATCCCCTGGAACACCTTGAAACCCCTTGTTATTATGAATCCCATGTATATTGTATCCTAGAACGATGAGCCTACTCTGCTCCTCTACCTGCTTCTACTCAAGTGCTCCTCCTTCCGAAACTACGTGTTTGCTGCAACAGATATTGATCAACTAGTGCTTCCAATCCTACAGGTCGCTCATCTACAATCTGCTTTGTAGTAATCTCTGTTTTTTGTTGCGTTTGTTCGTGTTTCCACAGTTCAAGTTTCATTTTTCATCTGAACTTGACTAGACTTCAACTTGGTAATTTATACAATATTCCAAGAAGGAATTTTCTAATTACTTGATGGGGGATGGGGTAAAAGATTAGATTAGACAAAAAGTATAAATCTTTCTTACTTTCATTTCATTTCATTTCATTTAATTTCATAATTTCAATAAATTATTGGTTTATAAAAAGGTTTTATCTATATAATAAAACAAGACATTCGTTTATATATATATGTTGCCTATAGCCAGCCAAACGGCTGGACCGATTGGGCTGAAATTTTTGTGGACACTCAGGGGTGGCCGGGGGGTATTAAAATCGAATTGTTTTTCACGGGCAACGTCGGGCCCTTCAGCTTGTTATAAATGTCGAATTATTATTAGACTCTTTATGGAGCCCCTGAATCCAACAGTCATCTTACATACATGTCTCTTATAATTATTCTTATACTCTCAGAAGACGACCTTTTTAACCAGGTAAGATTATAATGTGCGCAGTCAATTAAAATTGAAGCAACAAGAAACGAGTGCCCTCTGAAAAAAGTGTAAGAAATTACATTTTTTTGTTGAATGTCAAGATTTTTTACAAATTTCAAATTTTACTTGATAGTTCAGGACGTATTAATGACAAATGTTACGGGGTGTGTACAAAACTATTTACTACAATTTTCCCTTTTTCATTTCTCTTAACTTAATCATCCTTTAGCATTGTTATTGATACCGTTGTATATTTATATTTAATAGAAGTTGACCTAGTCCCCCTTTGAATTTTCACGAACACTTCCTTTAATTTTATATTTCAGACAATCCATGGATGTGTACTACGGGGTGCACAGATTGGTTGGTACACGGAAAGGTCATGTACTGATCTGTCTCTAGGTGGTCTCGTGATACTTGTAGTCATTAGGAACATTTCAGATTCTAATTCAACCCTTTTTTGGAAACATTTTTTACAATAATAAAACTTTTTGGGATTGATGTTATTTTCATTTTTTAATTAATTTGAAATTTGAAACTGTGTAGAACAATCCAGTACAATATGCTAAAGATGAGGGTAATTTTCATAATATTATAGGAAATTCTTTTTTTATTAGCACTCAAGTTTTCCATTGAATTGAACAGTTAACTGTGAATAGGGTTGTTTTCGTGTTCATGTTTTATTTAATTATAGCTTCATTTTTTCCATTCTTTTCTTTCAAAACAGAAAATTTGGAATTTTTGAGTTTAACTACAGATCCGGAAGTAAAGATCCATCACTGACGCGGACCGTCCTGCCTGAGTGACTCGAAAGTGATATACTAATCGTACAGCTGCATTTAGCTGTATATTTCGAGTTAATCAATCAATCGACCAGTAGAAATTGGGGTTGTTGTATATTTCCACAGTTTGTGAAGTGGTTGTGGGGAGGAAGCTTGGCTAGAACTTTGTAATATTATGGAAATACAAATATTTTTGTTCATTAAGCCCATTGTGCTATTTACATGAACGTTGCGGCACGAATATAAACTTTTCAGACGCTAGTACGCGTCAGTGAAGGATCTATACGACTTGATTTGTGAGTTTCACTCAGTAAATCAACTGATTTAAGAATAGTAATCATTGGTTGCATTTTGCATAATATATAATTGGTAAATTTTCTTAAATTTGACCAATTAAAGACAGACTACAGAAAGCGCTTTTTTTAAACTCACAATGTGCAAAAGGGATCAACTTTAACTTCTTGAATGTCTTCAAGGACAGTAGACGTAAGTTTAACCTGCAAATTGTAAAGTCTGATTCATAATGATGCCATTTATAACTGTTTCAGAACAAGGATTTTTTTCAAGGATTCCGGTAAACTCAAGGTTAAAGTGTACTCTTTCTTTAGTGTACACTGTACACTCTTGGTTTCACGGCACTTAATTGAGGGGGGAAAAGCAAGCCGCAACCTTATAGCCTCCATTATGAAATTGACTCACAATTTGATTAATATGTGTAGGTAGCCATGACGACTTTAAAATCTTAAATTAACGCTGCATTTCCCAATAATAAGCATTAAAACGTAAAGACATTTTGCCTAAAGATATATGGGTGCGATGGTAAGCGCGGAGCCGCGACTCTATGTTTGGGAGTCAATTGCGGGATGGAGGCTATACAGGGCGGCTTGCCTTACCGCTTCTTAATTTTGAGATATAATAATAAGAAAATATACGTAATCCTTTCTCAGACACTCTTTGCATGTCAATGTGAGTTTCACTTAAAATTACGTCTACAGTTTATTTAAGTCCTGTTCGGTTGTTTACGGCTAAATTTTTTATATTTAGGACAAGTACTTGCACACTAACTGCCTGGCTGCCTTGGCTAACATGTCTGCTCACTGTACCAACCTTCATCCATATGTAGCACAGAGAATAGTATCTTTATTTGAAACATTAGCTAGGTTAGTTAATAGTTATCTATATTCCATATGTAGCACAGAGAATAGTCTCTTTATTTGAAACATTAGCTAAGTTAGTTAATAGTTATCTATATTCCATATGTAGCACAGAGAATAGTCTCTTTATTTAAACATTAGCTAAGTTAGTTAATAGTTATCTATATTCCATATGTAGCAAAGAGAATAGTCATTATTTTATCAAAACATTAGCTAGGTTAGTAAATAGTTATCCATATTCCATATGTAGCACATTTGAAACATACGCTAGGTTAATTACTTGTTATCCAAATCCCATATGTAGCACATTTAAAACATTATCATTCTGTAGTATTTTGTAATATAATGAAAAACTAAGACGATAATTATTCAAAAGTTGTTTGTGACCACTGTATTTGTTAGGAAACACACGAGGTTGGTGAACGGTCTCAAGGGATTAGAGTCAGAGGATACAGAGGATGGATTCGACGAGGTTAGTTCATACATTAAAGAGACTGTAGACTTAATTTGTCAAGTGACTCCATTTAAAAAGTAGTATATCTGATTCTCGACGCGGTATCCTTTAAATCGATGTCTGAGCAACAAAGGGAAAGACATTTTCTTGCTCCATCGGTAAAAGTGTTTTATTCCGTATATAACCTACTTTGTTATTGCTGTTAAAAAAATGCAATTCACTTTGATTGGGATACCACAATTAGAACTTAGAAATGAATTGATTTTATATTCTAGGGTCGACCTATCTATTAATATGGTAGTGTACTGTACTTTTCATAAGTCATGCACTAATTATTTAAATTGATTTTACATTATTGATTAGATTAAGGTTTAAAGGGAACCGTTGTGAAACAGGAAATAGATAGTCCCTTGAAAATACGTCTACATTGCCTTTGATATGAATAAATTTCTCGACATGTTAAAGGGAGTGACCGACAATGTTTGGTAGTTGAACTGAGTATTTAGTTTTGTAGTTTTTTCAAGGTTTTTATTTGAGACGTATATATAATATATAAAAACTGAGTTTAAGCGCAAAGTCGACGCTCAAAATTATTAATTTTGGTGGCTACGTTTTTAAAATCGATTTTTTAAAATTATTAAATAGTGACGACAAAAAATGTTTTAAAAAATTCTACAGTAAACTAATTAGATTTTCAGGAACCTATTTCTCATTTGAAATTTTTTCAATAAATCAATGTTAGAATCGTCAATTATTTCCTTTTCGTCATTATATTGAATTTCTTTTTCTTTATGAATTTGTTCGCAGACTACTTCAAATTCTTAAAATGTCGTATTTGCAATAAAAATTTCAGGAAATCTACAGAAAATGTTTGTGAACAATGAACAATTCCAAAAACCAACAACTAAATAAGATAATTACTTTCGAGAATAATAGTTATTTTTATTTTCTGAACCTGTTCCTAAACAACTAATTAGTTTACTGTAGAATTTTCACTACATTTTTCGTCGTCGTTATAGAATAATCTTTTAGAAACTTATTCTCAAAATCATCCCTCAAAACTGAACAATCTATGCGGATTTAAAGCTTGAATTTGTGCTCTTGCTGAACATATATGCACCGTAAAAACGTCTCATTTTGTCTCAAATGATCCCTAAAAAATGTCTCAACAATACTACATTCTCAGTTCAACTACCAAACGTTGCCGGTCACTCCCTTTAAGATGAATAATCTCTCAATGCTGTTGTAATGTTCCCAATCTAACCCCCCTGGTTGTTGTTGAGGTGAGTGATGCTGTCCAAGATGCAGCTGTACTGGAGGAGGTTCTCAGGATGGTTCTAGAGATCATCAATAGTTGTTTCATTCATCAGGTATTCTTAAAGGGACTCTAGACGACATACAAACATGCCTCATTCACAACGGTACCCCACAATCCATAGAATATGACATGACAAAACACAACATGACATGGCATGACATGACATGACATGACATGACATGACATGCATTTATGGTTTTCTTTGTATGTAATTAAAAAGGCTTTGCTTTCATTTCAGATGGTAAAATTCTTCCATGAGATAAAGCAAATTACACTAACTTTTCGTACCAAATATAGGGGTGTTTACTTTCAAGAATTAGGAGGGGGGGGGATGAAAAATTGGACATCAAAAGGCAACTTCTTTCATTATTTTTGATATTTTTTACACAAAAATTAATTAATTTTTCCCTAAAAGTTGTTTATTTTCCCCAAGTCAGCGAATAAAACACTGGAAATTCCAAGAATGATTTCCTAATTTTTCCCTTTCTATTTAGATTCAGAACAATCCAAACCTAATCTATGCTGTCCTCTACAAGAAAGAAATGTTTGAGTTATATTCCAAGAATCCGGCTTTTCAGGTCTTTTTTTCTTCTCCGCTAGTCGCCATATTGGATTAAAAAAGTAAAATCCCTTTTAGCATGATACAAGGTTCCTAATCAAAGATTTGGCTGGATTAGAGATAATTCACGTCATTGAAATTAATTTTCTCGTTAGATTGAAATTATAAGTTTTTAATCCTAAATCCTCTCATTAAAGAGCTATTGAAAAGATGAAACATAATATGACTTTATGATATGTAATATCTCATACTTGTGCGTGAATCAAACTATTGAGGAGCTACGTTGTCACAAGGTTGCACCAGTAATATCGCATAAATATCACCTGCTTCTTGTGTCTAGTGGAGTGTGGATTGTATTTTTTCTTGTATTCTTGTTAGTGGCAACCTTTGTCCAGAGATAAAATAGCGTTTACAAGATAATTTCTTCCATTTAAATTATGGCATTAATTGGATTTAGAATTTTGGTAACCCTGTAAGCGTACAGTGGTAGCCTGGTAGGCGATAGTAGTAATAATAATAATATATATTTCGGTCAAATTAGATACAGTATTATAAATATTTAAAATATTGTAAAACTTTATCAAAATAAATTATTAAGGTTTAAAGATACAGTGTTACATTCTTTTCGACCGCCAAAATTTAGTCAAATTTTTGGGATTAATTGGTGTATAACAATACAATGAAGACGACGTTTTCATTAAAGTTTTGATTGTTAACAAGCATGAGAGCTTCTCTTGACTTTTATGTTTATGAATGCTGTTTAACAGCTTGATATAAATCAAAATTGAAATATACAGTTGTCTTCAGTGAATTGATATAATCGTCTACAACAATAGTTCAAGCTTACCATGTATTAAACTAAGCCCTATTTACATTATTATCAACATTATTATTTTAATATAGATATGCATGGTTACCACAAAAGAATGAGAATATAAATTGTCCGCCAAATTTATTCAGTCTTTATTTCTGTGCTAAATGCAAACTTATATATTTAAAGGTTTCATCTTAAGAGTTGCAGGTCGTCTTTATGTCTTAGTCTCCCTGTATATTAGTGATATATATAATCTATGCCCCTTGCACCTAAAGTTATTGTTGGCCCATTTTATATCGGACATTTTTTCAAACAGTCAGATGCAGAAAACTGTTGAATATGCATACGACATTAAAGCAATACTCAAGTGTGTATGATAGTCACTTATTAAATCACTTATTTTGTGAAATGGGTCTGTTCACGCTGCCCAATTGCTGAGTCTCATGTTTATTTGACTTATGAAAGTCACAACTTGAGTCTTATTCCAGAGTATTCTGGTTCTCATAATTGTAATATGAAAAAACGCAATAAGTTTGTATCCTTGGACTTACTCCGGCATATCCTGGTTGTTATGACCTACATATTTGTATCCTAGGATCTTCTCCGGAATATCCTGGTTGTCCTGACCTACATGGCGAGCAGGGTAGACCAGGAGACTGAACGCCGAGGTCGAGGTCTAGAGGTCTCGGAGGTCCAGCAGATTGTTAGGAAACGAGATATATATGAAAAATAATTAAAATAGAGTTAGCAGTTTTTGCATGAAATTGTGCTGATCTACAAAACCTGATTTCGACGCCCATCTTAACTTTTAATTTAGCGATTAATTGCATAATCCGTGAAAACAACTGCAAGTTTGCATTTTTCCATAAAGAAGGAATGAATAGATACGGATTATTGTTTTTAAATGGATTAACAGAAGGGTGAGTCTATTTTTCTCCTTTAATAAATCAAACCAATTTATAATTATCAATAAATAAAAATCTGGACATTATTCAGCGGCTTCAGAGTTGAGATAAATCTTTTTATACCAATATCGATATATTTTGAAGATTAAAAATTCGGACGTACTACTTTTTTTCATTTATTAATTCCTTTAAATGGCTCCCAGCTCGCAAATTTTGTACTTTTTAAAATATCTTTTTTGTGAAGTTCTTGAAATATTTTGGCGCAGTAATATCACTAGGGCCCTAATTTTTGGTGCTAAAATCGAGCTACCCTAAGATAAAAACTGCCATTTTGAAAAAATTGGAACTGCCTTGCTAAAATTACTTTAATTGAAATTGATAGTTATAAAGTATAAATTTGATGATATAATCTGGTTGTGTAGGGAGGGTGCTCATCAGTTCCCAAGAGAAAGACTTGCAATGTAAGTTCGTTTCTATAATGTGTCAAAATGGAAAATTAATCATGCCAAGCTATACGCACAGTGCACACTGCAGAAAATGCACCTGCAGGTTTCAAGTCAAATTTATTATTACATTTTTGTCCTCGTAAGATTATTTTATTATACAGTGGTCGGCGTTTATATCAATACAATGAAGACAACTTTTCGATTTAAATTTTGATTATTAACAAGCTTTTTTAATCTACAAGTGAACAAAGTGAAGCAGTTATTGACAGCTTCTCTTTGTGTTAATGTGTATGTCTATCAATGTTGTTTAAAATCTTGGTAGAAATCAGGTATACTTATATTCTTACTCCTCCCTCCCCTCTTCGTTTATTTATCTTGGCACAAACATGAAGACAAAACAACTTTTACTTAAAAATTCAGAGTTATTAAAGTAGGTGTTAGTTCCCCATTTTATAGAAATATATTTCGGTCTGGGTTGAACCTCGTCAGTTCTAACAATAAATAAACTTCAAAATAATTAATAAAATATTTTTAAAAAACAGCAGAAAATAAACAAACAAAAACGATTTGTTTAGGAAAAGGACAGTTCGATGGAAAACAGGAGAAAACACACCTCTGATTAGATTTAGACATGAAATTGTAATTTTACAAATATTTGTTTTCAGGTTTTGGAACGAGAAGCTGATGAAACTCTGATCTTCCTGGAAGAACTTTGTGATATTTTTAAAATTTATTTAAATGTACAGATATTACTATAAGGGGTGTCACAATAAGCATGGAAATTAAGCTAGTGACGACATAGCAATTGTTTTTAATGGAATTAAGTTTGTATGATAACATGAAAGTATGCGACGCTTTCCGAAATGTGGTTATAACTTACTAAAGGGATATTTGAAATTTCGATAGGTCAGGATATTATTAATGTTAAAAAGATTTTTGGAGGTACAAAACATTCAGACCACATTTTGAAAATCCTAGAACTGGGGAATATGGTGTTCATTGTTTTTTAAATGTTTTTTAGAGTTAGCAAGTTCACTGGGGAACGTGGATTAAGGTCGATTTTAAGAGTTGTAAATTTCTTTCCATGTTTATTGAGACACCCTGTATATGAGGTATTTACACCATACATTAGAGCAGCTTTAATATCGCACGCTTTTGAATATAAAGTTAAGTGAACAGCATCATATTATTCACGTACACAAATTTAAATCTTTTCCCTTCATTTATGAAATTTTATTTTTGTCATTTGTTTCGTAATTAAAAAAATGATAGTTTTCACTGAGCACCTCATATCGACCCTAATTTATTTTGATTGGTCCGTGTTTAAAGCTGTGACTTGTGAGTTTAGATATATTTTATGTGATTGGCTTTTAGTGTTATATTTTTCTACTAAATTTTAAATGATCTTTTTGTTAGATTTTGTATTTTTGAGTTAGATTATATACATACTTTGGTAACGACAATTTCATTATACAGCTTTGCTTTTAATTTCTTTATTTATTTAAGGTTAATATTTCATAAAAATAAATTAAACTAAAGATTTTTCAGGTTTTGTATATTTAAATAATCCAATATATGCCATAAAAAACGTTGTTTTCCAAGCTGTCAAGTATAAGGGTAGATTATAAAATCCGAGAATGATAAATGTTCCAAAACAAGTAAGATTTAGGGGGTAATTTCCTAGTATACGATTTTTGGACCCCCCCCACCCAGCAGATTCTAAAAGTAGAGCACAAGAGCTTTCTAATGATGTATCATTTGTCATATTTGGACATAAAACATGGGATTTAGAGGGGGGGTCAAATTGACCCCCCCCCCCCAGCGTATCCTGGTTTTCAAGTACCCCAGCAGGGATAGGGTTAAAATGGATATATTCTGATAATCTTTTCATTTACAAACATTGCATAAATTGTAGCTAGCATTGATTTATAATGATTTCAATTCATAATTACTTTTCCCGTTCATATATTTATCCTTGTATGGATTCTGTAAACCCGCAATATATCTAGATGTCGTCTTTTTAACAGAGAGCTAATTTGGAAGCAAAACATATATTTTATAACAAAAGCACAGAGGTTTCGGGATAATCTAAATAAATAATTAGAATCTAACAGCCATATAGAAAAGATTTAGGGGCGAGAGCAGCACGCCAAAACCTTGATTTAGTCTAAATAGCGTGTTGAAAAATACTATTTAAGAGTTCGGTCGAAATTCTTAAATAAAACATAACATTTAAGCGCTACCAGCTAATCGAACTTAGAGAAAACTAATCTATTGGGTTTCCTACCTTACGTTTTTCTGACCTAAAAATCTGTAGGTTCGATATATTTATAGTTTGATGATTACAAAGTACGGATATCCAAAAGGAGAGATGAGAGTGGATTAAGGAGGAAATTAAAAGTATCCAAATTGGATATTTATATAATGTATTTCACTCTGAAGTTTTCAGCTCAGGATTATGAACATTAACTTATCAATTGAAATAATTCTTTACTGCCTAATTGCTGTGTTACTAGTTTTATACTCATTGGACTTCGATATTGAGTCACTGCTGCATAGTGCATATACTGAACACCAAACTTTTCCTTAAAATGCCTTTTTTTGCTGTTCCATTCAGTTGTTTTGTTACTAGGCCTCAATGAAGCTTCGCACCATTTTTAAGCAATAAACCTAGCTCTCATTTCATTGTGTATAATATTAAAGAAAAATATCAATGTGAAATTTTGCAGATTAATGTTTTTTTAACATTAATTATTTATTTTAATTAAATTTCACAATATTCTTTAATACTTATGTATCAGATGAAAATATTTTGAGATTTCTATATTTCTTGTTCTTCATTTTCTTGTTCATACATCTTTCATAAATTTTTCAATCGTATATTTGAAAAAAAAGGAAAGGGATGTCCTTGTAATTAGCTGCTTTAAAAGTAAGAACTATTTTTAAAAAGATCTTGCTTTTTTCCAAACCCTATATTTATTTGAACTAGCTGAATGTCTGTCTTTTCTCAGCGCTTCTATATTGAATTCTTGGGGGCATGGGGGGGGGGGGGTGAGTGAGCAAGTCGCAACCCTTTCCTCTCCCATTGCATTACTTGCACATGGTTTGCTTGTGTCAGCTTCTACACACTTTCTAGATCATTTAACTTCAGGTAGAATATACAAGGGGGGGGGGGGGAACATCTCCCATCCCATTTTTGTCCTCATTCGTTATCAGTAAAAAAGATAGTTTAAAGCTTAAAACATCCCTTCTAATTTTCCTGTTCAATATTTTCTTCTTTTTTCTTGTTAATCTCATTTTTACACTTTACTGCTTTTCCAAATAGTTCTTTTGACAACGAGTTGTGGAGCAGGTAGGAGAGAGATGAGGAGGTTTGTAAAAGGAAGGGTATTAGGGATTGCTCTCCTTGTTACTTCTTTATTACTCTATTTCCAAGTTAATGGGATTAAGGAAACTCATAACTGCACCCCTTATGCAAAATGGAGAGTTGTAAGCCCTGAAGTTCTCTTGAGAGTAATCTTAATCTTCCATAGTAGTCCAGTCCTCACAGCCGGTGGAGTAAAAAACCGATATTGTTATGCTTGTATAATCATCGGGGGTTAAACTCCTTCTTTCAGTACACCAAGCTGAAGATGAAGTCTTGCTTTAATCTGTGTACATTACTTCCATCCCCTGTAGGATAGAAGATGCATAACTAAACACAGCACTCCTTCAGGCTGTAGTTCTAGGACCGCATAAGATAGGTCCACTCTCTTCAGAGAAAGTCAGGCAACTGGCAGATTTTATTGTTTAAATTTTTGATTAATAAAAATTTTTTGAGGCAAAGCATTTCAATTTTGGCTGTCCAAAGCTTTTCCTTTGTTTGTTTGAGTCTGCAAAAAAATTGGACCTCCTTGAATTTAAGCCATTTTCGTGACAAGCCAAATATATATCATCCAATCGGTCAAACCACAGACTAGATCTACAAAGACTGCTCATAAGCTCTCACAGACTAGAGCTTAGCAGGCCTATTATAGTTGTACTGGCACGACGAAAGGTTAATGACTGCCATCTAATGGCCACTTTTTGCATATAATACCCATTCAGGGGTTCAGTTTTACAATTTTTAAAAACTACTTTAACTTTTAGCTAAAACATAAATTTTATGAATTTAGTCTGATTTTCAAGACTTTGTATTTCGTATCAAATGGATCCTTAAATATCCCTTAATTCAGACGTCTGTTTATTGGTTGTGTACTCCAGTAGTACACAACGGAACCTGTTGTTAGAAATATCGCTTTTTCTAGCTTTTAATAGATCTCTGTATTCTCTTATCTCTGGTTTGGGTAAACCTTGATAAAGGTCTTGTTTTTTAACTTTTATGAATTAATAACGTACCAAACTTTTTCATGAAAAAAAGGATAATACAGGTTGATTATTTATTCTATCACAGAGGTTTTATTTACATCAACAATAGTTAACATATTCATACATTTCATAATAATAGTTTCATATATTTATGTTCACTTGGAAACAAATTTGAAAATATATTAATTTCAGGGGTTCGGTTTTTACAACAGTTGAATTTAATAACACATCGATGAAATAATAGAAGGTAAAAAAAAGACAAGCGAACAATATAAAAGAATTTTTGAATTTTTATTAACGTTTTTTTACGAATTCAGAAACTGCTCTAAGATAAATCAGGGTGTTTTTTCTTTATGTTTTTTTTAATTATTCTTCAAGTTTTAAGACGATTGTACAGTAAGACTCATAAAACTGGGAAATAGAAAATTCCGACTGTTAGTGTTAGGCAGAAGTAATGATTATAAACTTATTGTGCAGTGTACACAGGTACATTTTACTTCACAAGTAAATTTTCTGGTTGCTAATATTCGCTTCATATCGACATAAGATTGCTAAGATATTGTCTTCCTAGTCCACAGTTTTATGGACACCACTGCAACTTCTTACACCAAGAAGCAAAAACGTTTTTGAATTACAATTCTGAAAAAATGTTAAAACCCAATCAATCGGTAAATAATGACTAGCCTTGGCAGTGGCAAGCTTAGTTGAATACAGGGTGTGTTGCGGTTAACCTACTTACAACTAGGAAAATAAATACACACCCTGTAGAAATGGCAAGATACAAGAAACTTCTTAACCTTAAAGTTTAAAATTTGGACCTCCCATGTGCAGTCAATTGTTCATTACAAAGGATTAATTTTGTAATTACATGTTTTAATCCCTTTTCATTTGTTTGCCTTTATAACATGCGTTTATATTATATATTACTAACACTCATATTATATTTTGACAGGGTTATTCAACAAACATATATAACATAAGGTCATCAACATATCTAATGTTTATATCGAGTTTGATGTTTATTGATTGTCACTGTATGGTATACTGAAGTCCTGATTAAACTCAGACATAGTTATTCTTTAGTATTATGAATACAGGGTTACCCACAAAGGATGAAACTTCAGAGACGACTTCACCGTGTTCTTTCATACTATCGTTGTTCACTGCATAATATTAGAAAAACTCCTTAACATTGTTCTGTATAAGATTTGAATGAATACAAAAAACAGGGTTTTTAATTTGTAATGAAAAGTCGTCCCAAACCCTTAGTTGGAACCCTTGTATATTTATACTGAGTAAATTAAACATTAGATTAAAACATATTTCAATCAAAGAAAGGTTGAAACGTCGAACGAAATTTTAACAAGTTTTCCATTCACAGTTCATTATATGTATATATGTACATAGGTTTCACGAGTATAGAACTTCCGGGAATCCATTTTGAATAATTAGTTCTAGGATAAACTCTGATTTATGACGTCACAGCACCAGATCAAGGTAATTTAAAAGTCGTCGTCATAAGACGGTCTGAAATTCATAAAAAATTATTGTAAGATTATTTTTTAATAATAATGTTTTTTTTAATATTTTTTTTACTCACCGTCTCCCTCCCTTAGTCATATATGATGATTTTGGCGCCGGTTCATGCGATGTATTATAATCCCTGAAAATATTATATTAAGTTATTAAGAAGATTTTCTGTTAGTTTATTGTGTACACAGGGTAGGATATACTGAGTTTATTGTGTACACAGGGTAGGATACTGAGTTTAGTTTGTGTACACTGCACAGGGTAGGATACTGAGTTTATTGTGTACACAGGGTAGGATACTGAGTTTATTGTGTACACAGGGTAGGATACTGAGTTTTACGTAAAGGGTGTCTCAGTAGTTTTAGATATGTCTTCTTCAATCTTTTAAGTTTTTTGATACCAAAGATCGAATAATAAAAAATATCGCAAATTGCAGTCATATCATAGAAAAATTGATTTCAAAGTAAAAGTTAAAGATTGTTTTAAAATAAATAAACTGCAAAACGTTTTTAACATATGATGTTGTAAATGGAAGAAGACATTGAAACTGTGTCGTGGGACACCCTGTAGTAAAAAACGAAAAAGGTCATAACTTAAATAATAATGTATTTTCCCGCCCACCTACTTATCTCCAGGTCTGGGATTAAGTTAAAGAAATTTCTGGGCCAAGAGCTGCAGCCACATGTCATACAATTGTAAAGCTAAGCTTCTGCATTTCAATTTCGCGTTAAAAGATTAATTCTTAATTTGTTTGAAGTAATTTAAGGCACAAATTTACTACATATAGTAAAAATAAAGACTTTATTTTGTAATGAATTCAAAATCTAATATGGCGGGAAAATGTACAAATGCCGGGAGAGATTCTTACTTGAAGGCTGGGTTCCATTCAGTTTTCCAGCTGTCATACATCCCGCTCTGGTAAGGGCCAGGAGCACCTGCACCTGTACTACCTACACCACTGCTACTAGAACTACCTCGCTAAAATAAAAAAAAATTATGTTTCGTTTTGAATTTTTAAATTTTCGTAAGAATTAAAAACTAAAAGAAAAAGCACATTTGGTTTTTAACTTTCACAATTTGATTATTTTATCCAACAGAGTTCAAAGTTTGAAATAACTAAGGCCCATAACATTGGGTTGCAAAGATATAGGGATTAGAAAATTAGAGTTTGTAGCAAAGACATAATTCCTTTGTATTTAAACAAAATACATTTAAAGACAAAGTTAACAATTTCTGGCTTTGCTAGATGTGGCTTATGATTGTTTTGAGCATCTGACTTTATTTGTTTCATATTAATCATTTATACCCTAGATCTGAGGTTACCCATTTATACCTTATATCGGAGATTTCTCATTTAAACCTTATATCTGCAGGCCGCAGGGTTACTCATTAATACCTCATATCTGGGGGTTACTCATTTATACCTTATATCTGGGGTTTCTCATGTATACCTTATATCTGGGGTTTCTCATGTATACCTTATATCTGGGGTCACTCATTTATACCTTATATCTGGGGGTTTCTCATTTATACCTTGTATCTGGGTTTTCTCATTTATACCTTATACCTGAGGTTACTCATTTATACCTCATATCTGGTGTTTCTCAATTATACCTTGTATCTGGTGTTTCTCAATTATACCTTATATCTGGTGTTTCTCAATTATACCTTATATCTAGGGTTACTCATTTTATCAGATTTCCAGCTTTCAACCTCCAGCCCATAGTGATAGGGATTATCCAATCCATACCCTAAACTTCCAGACCTGAACAATATTATA
>NW_019398099.1:0-11029 GCF_000591075.1 Eurytemora carolleeae
AAAAAAAGTTGCTGAAAAATCTGAAAACCAGCGGTTAAAGCAAAAAAGTTGCTAAAAAATATGAAAACGTTATTCATGAAAAATTATATTTCATTTGTTGAAAAAGTGCGATTTAGCGGTTGAACAAATTGTAAATTTCTTCTTAATTTCTTATTCTGAACTTCGTAGAGTCTAGGCTAGATCTCAACCGCTCGTTCAACCGCTCCCGCTGAGTTTTTTTCTCCAAAGTATATGGCATTCCAACGGGAAAGCATATATTATACGAGAAAATCTTTTTTTCTTAATTCTTAGACTAATGTGTGAAGGTTAATAACAAATGTAAAATAAAATATAATCATCAATTTAGTTAATGGTAGAACTTTTTTCCATTTTTTCACATAGGATAATTGAAAAATTGTTTCACTGTAAAAAAAGCACATAAAGTTTGAAAAGAATTATATTTGGTAGAGAACTAGCTCCAACCCCTGGGGTGACTGGATGGGTGTACTGCATGGTGATGAAATTGATTATGTTTTTGGGGTCCCTCTTAAATTAAATAAGTAAGTATCTAAGTTGTAATCTGAGTTTAGTTTGTTTGGATGTCCGATCATAACTCAGGAACCCCGTGACATATTTGCCTCAAATTTTGATTGAGTATCTTGGGAGACACACGCGAATGTTCTTAGTTTGGTTTTAGGTTCTGAGTTGATTGGGAAGATTTTTAAAGTAAATACTCGTAGTTTACAACCAAGTGCATCAGTAGTTATTTGGTATATTTTTAGAGGTTTCAATAATTTAATTTAATTTAATTTCTTTTTTATTTATTATTTATTTATTAACAATCATTCCAATCTGGTATTCTAGTAAAAACCTTAAAAACAATTGTGTAATTATGATTCTGCTTCTTTTTATTTTCTTTATATCTTAATATTTGATATCAATTTTCTGTTATAGAAGGTACACAGAGGATGAAACGGCTTTATCTAGAAAAATAATTAAACATTATGAACATTTTGCTAAAACCGGGTAAGAAAAAATACAATGCTACATTGTAGTCGCTTTATCCTTAACCACGTTAAACTAATGTGAATTCACGTTAAACTAATGTTAATTCACGTTGAACTAATGTTAATTTCACATTAGATTAAACCTTAAATGTTCCAAGCATAACTTCTCTTATTTAAAAGCTCTAGAGAAGAACAAAAATGTTTTTAATTTCTAAAACAAAATCTTAAATTCTTCTTCTCATATTAAAACTAGAGGAGCTACAAGGTCACAAAGTCGTAGCAGTGATATAGCTTAAATATGTCATCTTTATCAGCTAAACATTTCTCCATAGGCTTTTTTCAATCTGTAGAATTTATCTAGATTCATAAAACATCTACTTTTTACCAATCTTACTGAGGGGGGAATTTTTTTAACGCCTTTTGACTTTTGAGTTTTCACCAACATTACCGACCATGATTCCTGTAACAGAGGGTCATTAAGTTACTTAACGTCCCTTGGGACAATTAAGTAAAATAATGATCCGTTATGCAAAGTTTACATGAAAAAATTTGCTTAACATCCCTGTTTAATAGTTGTAAACAATTATTAAACCAGCTCCTTCTATAGTTGTTCCGTATAGGAATCCTGTGTTCGAGAAAGGTGACAGTTGGCCCCTTTATAACAAGAACAGACCACAGTACTATATATGGAATGCAAATATTAAAGGTACACCAACACCGTTGTTTCATCTGTCCAGTGGCGTCTCATCCAATCAGGGTCATGTGCTTGCTTACAATTCAGAACCAAAAGAAGTTGCATCGGCCGTAACATCTATCCATCTTATCATGAAATAAGAGATTAATCTTCAAATCAGTGCTTAACAGTAAACGAATTTGGCCTAATTTGCAGTACAGTCCGGGTCCAGAGTTGAAATTTCAGAAAATTGCTGCAAAATTGTTGATAGTAAAACAAAGAAAATTTTACGAATTGCGAGAAAAAAGGATGGCATGGAAAGCATCACACAAATAAATATTACTATAGAAAATGTATCCTTAAAGAGACGTATAGTGCGCGCGTAATGCTGTAAGATGCAAAGATGGCAATGACTGTTTTAAAACGGATAGCCATAGATTTTCCTTAATTGTAGAAAAATTCAATATTGATGTGCTTTAAGTTCTGAAAACTGAATAGTTTCAACTTTGGTTTCTACACAAAAGTGAAATGCACATTTACTGCAAAAAATATGTAGGATTTATGAGAATTAAAAACTTTTAAGAACCTTCCATGTTTCTGATTAAATAAAGGTTTCAAGGGTACAGTTTTGAGTCGGGCATTGCTTTCTTTGCTTGGAACTCACCCTGGACTATTCCAGAGTTAGAGGCATTCGGTTTCTTCTATTTGAAATCTTACGCGCCGCTTTGGTCTATAATCAAACAATCTTTGAACTTACGTTTTGTTTGTTTTTGAATTTTCATTTAAAATGTATTTCCGGCAAAAAAGTATTTAATGAAAAAGGCTAAATAATTATGTTTATAGAAAAATTGTGAACGAAAGAGGGTCACATCAAATAAGCTTACAGCCCCTTTTATTATTTGATTTTTGATTTTTTTCTTGTGTCAGGAACCGGAAATGGTCCTCATGCAGATGCCTGTGCTTTCTGGAATGTATTTATGCCCAAACTGAAAACTCACAACAATACAAGTAAATAAAGGATCTAAAAATATTGTTTACATGCCTCTAAAATATTTAAAAAAAAAAAAAATTAAGTTTGCTGCATTAGTTAAATCAATTTTTCAAAGAAAACTAGATTTTCAAATATTTGCTAAACCCCGAGTTATTTTAAAAATCGAATTTTTCTTCTAAAAATCAAGCAAATTGTAAAAAAATTCAAATTTCCATTACATTTAATTTTCTTTGAAAAATGAATCCGAATTTATCTGAAATTATTATTACTTTTTCAGTGACAGTGAAGTGCGGACAGCCCCAGCATTTGGTTAGCAAGCTTAGCACTGGCGCGCATGTGCGCACAAACATATTTGTTCTTTTCATGTTTTGTGCATCCCACCTTCAATACTAATCAAATTTTAATGAGAGAATATGTTGTCTTGTTCATAATTATAATTGATATAATATTGTAAACTGTACATCATTTGTAACGCAGAAACATATAGACAGGGGCGTCGTTTTTCCTTAAGTTCTGGGAGCCGCGGTAGCCACCACTTTTGCTTTAGTTCTGGGAGCCCCGGAAGCCACCACTTTTCCTTTAGTTCTGGGAGCCGCGGTAGCCATAGGGTTGTTAATCGTTTTTCAATCGTTTTTAAGAACGATCTTTTCGTTTTCGGAAAAAAACGATCGTTTTAAAAAACCAACTACTCGTTTTAAACTTTTAGAAAACGAATAACTATCGTTTTTGAAAACGATCGTTTTTATGAAAACGATTTGGGACCTTTTTTATACGATTGTTTTTTTCAAAAAACGATCGCTTTTAAAAAAAAAACTATCGTTTTTTGAAAAAAAAATGTATGACAATTATGTTAATGATCGTTAACGAAGTGAAAGAGTTGTGGGGGATCTAAAACTTCTTGATATTTTCTTAAAAACTACTCAATGATAAGTACAGATGCCCTTCAGGTCGGTTTCCTCTCTTCTTTAACGATGGTTAACGAAGGGTCGTCGTTAACAATCGTTAACGAAACGACGAGTTTTATAAAAACAATCGTTTTCAAAAACGATCGTTTTCAAATACGATCATTTTTCAAAACGATCGTTTTAAAAACGACCATTTTAAAAAAAAAAGAACTTTTTTGATTTTTCGTCGCCTTTTTATAACGAAACAATCGTTTTTCAAGAAAAAAGAAAATGTTAACATCTCTAGGTAGCCACCACTTTTCCTTTAGTTCTGGGAGCCGCGGTAGTCACACTATTCCTTTAGTTCTGGGAGCCGCGGTAGCCGCCACTTTTCCAGCCACTATGACCATCCTCCCCCGGTCAGTGTACGCATTGCATAAAGTTATCAAAGGGAATAACTTTTAAAGTTTTTTCGTTTCTCAGTTTGGAGAAGTCGAAGCAGAAATGTCTTTAAAATTTTCTTTAAAAATCTAGAATGATTTCCGCATTCATTATAGGTCGAAATTAGAAGTCTGGGAAAAAATCATCATCATTTTAAGATTGGAGACCCCCAGATTTACGTTTTCAATAAAATATGGGGGTGTCCAATGAAAATATGGGGGTCTCCAATGAAAATATGGGGGTGTCAAATAAAAAATATGGGGGTCTCCAATGAAAATATGGGGGTGTCCAATGAAAATATGGGGGTCTCCAATGTAAATATGGGGGTCTCCAATGTACATATGGGGGTCTCCAATGTAAATATGGGGTCTCCGATTAAAATCTGGGGGTCTCCAACGAGCCGTACATGGGGGTCTCCAATAGTACTCCAATGATGAAGAGAGTAAACATTTATAATCTTTGTTGTTTTATTAAAAATTACATTGAAGATAGTTTATGAAGTTTCCAGGTTGGGATCAAGCTTAAGACTTAAGTTGAAATTTCCGAAATCTTCATAAAACTTGAACTAAGAGAGAAAGCTTACTGATGTTAAATTTTAGTTTAGATGAAATACATATCTTAATCTGCAATATGCTTTAGTGTTATAAATTAAAATATTTTACTATGTAAACAGATAAGATTAAGGAGACTGTAAGAGTGATTTCAAGTGACCCTCCAGGACAATGCCTGATTCACAACGCTACCATTAAAACCTTTATCTGTTCAGTAATGTAGAAGATATTGTCGTTTTTCTAGGTTTAAAGGGAGTGACCGGCTATGTAAGGTAGTTGAACTGTGTATGCAGTGTTGTGGAAAATTTCTTTCGGATTCATTTGAGACATATTAAATTTTTCTTTTTAATTATTAAATAACGACGACAAAAAATAAAGTAAACATCATACAGTATAATCTAATTAGATGGTTAGGAACATATTTCTCAAAAGAAATTTGTCGATAAATCAATGCTAGAATCAATTATTTCGTTTTCATCATGATATTGCATTTCTTATTTTCTTTGAATTTATTCGCAGATTTCTTCAAATTATTCAAAGGTCGTCTTTTCAATAATATTCCAGAAAATCTGCAGAAAATCTTTGTGAATAATGAGAAACCAGAATAATGAGAAAATAGAAACGAATAATTGAACAAGATTACTTATTTTCGATGATAAGATTAATTTTTATTTTCTCAACCTGTTCCTAAACAACTAATCAGTTTACTGTAGATTTTTTTTACATTTTATGTCGTCGTTATTTAATAATTTAAAATGAAAAAAATGGGGTTTAAACGCTTAGAAGACATCTTTTTCGATACGTTTTTTTTCAACACTATATAGTCCTTTTTCCTTCATGAATATATACGTCTTGTGTTTGTAGGGAAATTGCTTCTCAGAATAAATTCTTATCATAAAAGTTAGGATTATCAATTTTTAATAGAAAATATGTTAGCATTTATAGATGCAGGAATTTATTAGCAATTTTTAAAATAACTAAAACATATGCACTTGTTAAGTAAAATGTAAATTGATAATAATTAAATGAAAGTCGTCTGCCTCTTCAACATTTCATTATTAAAAAATAGAAATACATGCATGGCTACCTGAGTAAGGGAAGGCACGCCGCATCCCTCAAGCAGATCAAAACCAATTGCTATATTCCGTACTGAAAAATGTTAATTTTTATTTTGTAGATAATAATAATCCCAGCTCACCTTTACCTAATAGTTGCAGTTTAGGAGTATAATAAGAAAACAACAGCGAAATGTGGGGTACGGATGAAAAATAGGGAGACACACATATTTTCAGTTCTTTGCTAAATTGGGCTAAAAATATCATTTTTTTTTTAACAATTTGCATTTTTAACAAAATCAACCCATGTTAAATAACATGACGTTGCCTAAATTTGAAAAAAGGGGTTTAAGGCAAAACAATTACATTTGAAAACACAGAAGCAACACCCGGATGAAAAAAGGTTTGGTCGGAAGAAATAATGGTGAGTTGTGACGTCATTTGTGGTACGGACGAAAATATAGTGTGGTGGGCCTTTACTTACTCATTAACCTCAAAGGATGAGACTTCAGAGACGAATTAACGGAATTAAAACCGTCTTTTTCCTTATATTAGTGGTTCCCTGCAACTTTAAACTTGTTTCTCTTTTTTATATATCTAAAAAGCTAGGCTTGATTTAATCTTGAAAAATCGTCATATTTAAAGAGTTTAGGTAGGCTGTCTCATCCTTTGAGAATGACCCTCTACCTTTCTGTTTTAGATTTTGGAACTGGGACAACCATGGGACGTTGACTTTAATAAGGTTACTTCGAATGTCGTCTTCTATATATTTCTAATTTAATTTGGGTTTCAATTCGCAATTTTTTTTTAAAGTTTGACCAAATTTCGTTCACAAGGTTTAGTGCAATGAAAATGGACACAATGAAAAATAATTTTTTGTCCTTTTTTGTAGAGATTATCTAATATGATATGGGACGCTCTGTATTAAACATGAGCTAAGTAATATGATTAAAACCTGCATTGTGATAAGATTAATCCTTTAAATACGTACATTCAACTTAAACTACGGTGTAAACATGTGTAGAGATAGCTTAACTACGTTATATCTATCCATGTTAATCCTTTAAATACGTACATTCAACTTAAACTACGGTGTAAACATGTGTAGAGATAGCTTAACTACGTTATATCTATCCATGTTAATACTTTAAATATGTACATTCAACTTAAACAACGCTGTGCGGCTGTAGACATGTGTAGAGTTAGCTTAACTACGTTATATATATCCATGTTGATCCTTTAAATACGTACATTCAACATAAACCACGCTGTTAACATGTGTAGAGATAGATTAACTGTACCCTGTACATATATCCATGTACCTGTATTCTTTATACAAAATACCATATCTTTGTATCCCCGTATCCATCTACTCTGTATCCCTGTATCTTTGTATTCTTGTATTCTTGTATCCCTGTATCCCTGTATTCCTATTTCTTTGTATTCTTGTATTCCTGTATCCCTGTATCCCTGTATCCCTGTTTCCCTGTATCCTTGTATCTCTGTATCTCTGTATCTCTGTATCCTTGTATCCCTGTATCCATCTACTCTGTATCCCTGTATCTTTGTATTCTTGTATTCTTGTATCCCTGTATCCCTGTATTCCTGTTTCCCTGTATCCTTGTATCTCTGTATCTCTGTATCTCTGTATCCCTGTATCCCTGTATCCCTGTTTTCTTGTATTGCTGTATCCCTGTATCCCTGTATCCCTGTATCCCTGTATCCCTGTATCCCTGTATTCATGTATCCGTGTATCTTGTATCCATGAACGTACCCCTGTATTCTTTATACAACATTCTATATCTTTGTATCCCCATATTCATGTACCCTATATCCCTGTATCCCTGAACCATTGTATCCCTGTATTCTTATACCTTTGTACCCATGTATTCTACTATCCTTGTACCCCTGTATCCTTGAACCCCTGTATTCCTGAACCCCGTATCCCTGTGTCCCTGTATTCTTGTACCTGTATCCCTGTACATGTATTCTTTATACAATCTATGTATAAATGGCTTGCCTGTCTGTTTGTTTGTATCCAATAAACGTCAAAACAGCTGAACCGATCGGGCCCAAATTTGTTGTGGGATCTCGTGTGATCCTAGGGAAGGTTTATGAATGATAAACATTAAAAAATTTGTGTTTGAAAGTTTTTATCTTTGTAAAAAAAATTTAAATCTTAAAAATCCTCAAATTTTTCAATGTTACAATGAGCACATGTTCACAATTGCAACAGAAGATGGGAGCGAAGCGCTCTGAAAGCCTAGTATACAATTTGTATCCCCATATCCGTGTACTCTGTATCCCTGCATCCATTTATCCCTTTATCCGTGTATCTATGTATCCATGTATCCCTGTATCCCTTTATCCCTGTATCCCTGTATCCCTGTATCCCTGTATCCCTGTATCCCTGTATCCCTGTATCCCTGTATCCCTGTATCCCTGTATCCCTGTATCCCTGTATCCCTGTATCCCTGTATCCCTGTATCCCTGTATCCCTGTATCCCTGTATCCCTGTATCCCTGTATCCCTGTATCCCTGTATCCCTGTATCCCTGTATCCCTGTATCCCTGTATCCCTGTATCCCTGTATCCCTGTATCCCTGTATCCCTGTATCCCTGTATCCCNGGCAACCAGGGGCAACCAGGGGTGACTAGGACCACTCAGGGCGACTAGGGATCAAGAAAGAAACCAAAACTATCTTGGGCAACCTTTTTTTAAGAGCAGAAATATAATTTCTTGGGACATAAAAAATAAATATAAAACTCCTCACCCACAAAAAAAATGTTAACCCGAACCTCACCCCCCTTCCCCCCATTTTCTTGTTTAAACCCTCGATGCCCCTGGTTTAGAGATATTGCATGCAAATGCAGAGAATATCTGAATAAAGACATTTTACAATAATATTCCAGCAGATGTGTTATGTTAATATATATACAGGGTGTATCACAGAAAACTCCGGTATATATAAATACAGGGTGTATCACTGAAAACTCCGGTTCAATTAGAAGTACCTGACTGACTTTTAAGCAGAGCAAGAGCAAATTGTGTCAGTACACAAATTTAATCATTTCCTTCTAGGTAGCTCGCGATTTTATTGTGTTTACTGATATCTAGACAGTTAGTCTGCATGAATGTTTAGACAGCCTCGACTTTATAGATGTCGCAACGCTTTATCCTTTGGTTTTTGTAGCCCTACCCATGTAAATTTTAAATGCGCTTGTTTCTATCTTAAGCTTAGAAGGAGTAATTTGTAAAATACTGCTCGATTTTTGCGTGAGAGCGTTCACACTCCTCTGCTGCTCTACTAATTGTAAATTGGCGGTACAGTCCAAAGTAGGACTGCAAAGGTTGGCCCAGCTAGGATATTCAAATGTACACCAGTGGAGCGTGGCGTGCACATCTTGGTTTGCAGTGTGTGGTACGTTTATCAAAGATAAATCATTGCATTTTTAATTTACTTTCTTTTTCAAATTCTTTAAAACTTGATAATTTGAAATAAAATAAATCATAGAAAAGTTGTTGAAAAATACATACAAAACATATTTATTTGGTTCATCATATATAACTAAATGTAAAAACAAGCATTTTTATATGCATACGAATGGGCTGTGTTTAGTATCAAAAAAATGTTTATAAACGCTTTATAAACTTGTAAATTTTTCATATAGATAGATAAATGTATTTCAGTTTTAAACTTTACTTTTAATTAACACAAAAAAATTAAAGAAGAAAAAAGAAAAAAGAAAGAAAAGAAAATATATAAATGTTGAGTTTATATTTATAGATGGATATTTAAAATTAAGTTTTTTATCTATATCATTCATCTATTTTTTATATATCTCTACATAGATCTACACATATATCTATCTATCTATCTATCTATCTATCTATCTATCTATCTATCTATATTTCATTAATTACTTTAAAAAGTTTCAATATTTATATCATTAATAAACCCAACTAGAAGAGAGTAAGTAGGGAGAAAGGATAAATAAATAAATAAAATAGGAAAATCTATATATTCACCATATTTGACATATTTCAATTTATTTAGAAATTGTCCCATGATCCATCTTTTCACATGTTTATCATAATTTGTCCTAATTTGTCTTCCTAGATATATAGGTTTAGCGTCACGCCCCCACCCCTTTCTAATCAAACGTTTCCATAACTGCTTAGCATGATATTATTCAAGATAAGTAACGATCCTCTAAATGTTCCAAGTTGACAGAAAAAAATTATTAAGTCTGGATCAGCAAACTTTGAAACATTTAGAAGAAGTTTCGTTATAATTTTATCTATATAAACATATATCACATACATTCAGCCTGCTTATAAAAAGTCTCATCAACTTTTAAGACAGGGTGTACTTTGAACTGTCGCAATGCCTTGGGTTTTGATTTTACCGCTCTAACTCACTTATGATTTTCTGTAACCCTATACAAGTACATTTAAGCGCTGTACAGCACTTGTTGTTAGTTTTGGTTTTTAAGAAGTAGTTGGAAAAATTGATTTTTGCTTGAGAGCTCGAGACTAAAGGTATTATAGATATTTTTACACTTGTTTGTTTGTATCTAATAAATGTCAAAATGGACTGACCCGATCAGAGCTGAAAACTTTGGAATGTGATATCCTTAATCCCGATCAGTTAATTAATCTGGAGATTAATAACATGAGGAGAACAAGCATTATTACATCTCGAGATTAAGAAATAGAGCGGCCGGATCAAGCATTAATCCCGATATCTACCATTCAAAAGTTCCCAGCTCTGGTCTCATGTAGGGTTTATGGATGAATTTAAAAGTTTCAACCCACGAGAAATATTTTTGTTACTGTTACTGTTAATGTACGACGAGAAAATGCACACAGAAAAAATTGGAAGTTTAAATAAGAGCCTAGAAAGTTATAATTGTAATGGCCGGCGAAACGGCTGAATGAACTATCTCACATGAGCATTTATTTTCAAGAAATACTTTATACCATGATCTTATTTTTTTCCAAATAATCTTATTTTTGCAAATAATCTTATTTTTGCAAATAATCTTATATTTGCAAATGATCTTATTTTTGCATTTAATCTTATTTTTGCAAATAATCTTATTTTTGCATATAATCTTATTTTTGCAAATAATCTTATTTTTGCAAATAATCTTATTTTTGCAAATAATCTTATTTTTTAAGTTTAGGAAGAGAACCTAGACAACAAATAAGACTCATTTGTTGAACTTGAGGTCATCTTGAAAAAGTAATTAAATAAATTAATTTCTGAAATTCTTTAAATCTCCAGGGACCTATAATTCAACACAGGTGGAGTGAAGCAAGGGGGTAGATAGCAGATAAAAATATAAATGATAAAAATATAAATAAGCTCAAGGCTGAAACTGGAGGGAAAACAACTTAATACAATAAGGCAAACAGGATAGAGATGGGTAAGGTGGAGGAGGA
>NW_019398099.1:11566-30313 GCF_000591075.1 Eurytemora carolleeae
CCAAGGGTGTAAATGGAAGGGGGGAGGGGGCTAGGGGTGGATAAGGCCGAGGAGTTGAAGAAAATGGAAGAAGAATGGAGAGGGGTAAGGGTAGGAAAGGGCAAGGTAGTGGAAGGGATAGGAGAAGGAAGGTTCAAGGAAGAAAGGACAAGGGTAAGGGTAGGAAAAGGCAGGGTAGTGGAAGGGATAGGAGAAGGAAGGTTCAAGGAAGAAAGGACAAGGGTAAAGGTAGGAAAGGGCAGGGTAGTGAAAGGGATAGGAGAAGAAAGGTTCAAGGAAGAAAGGAGAAGGGTAAGGGTAGGAACGGGCAGGGTAATGGAAGGGCTAGGAGAAGGAAGGTTCAAGGAAGAAAGGAGAAGGGGTAAGGGTAGGAAAGGACAGGGTAGTGGAAGGGATAGGAGAAGGAAGGTTCAAGGAAGAAAGGAGAAGGATAAGGGTAGGAAAGGACAGGGTAGTGGAAGGGATAGGAGAAGGAAGGTTCAAGGAAGAAAGGAGAAGGGTAAAGGTAGGAAAGGGCAGGGTAGTGAAAGGGATAGGAGAAGGAAGGTTCAAGGAAGAAAGGAGAAGGGTAAGGGTAGGAAAGGACAGGGTAGTGGAAGGGATAGGAGAAGGAAGGTTCAAGGAAAAAAGGAGAAGGGTAGGGGTAGGAAAGGGAAGGGTAGTGGAAGGGCTAGGAAAAGGAAGGTTCAAGGAAGAAAGGATATAGGGATACGGAGTATAGAAACAGCAATGTTATGAGAGAGGTATGAGAAACGCGGTTGGGGGAAAAAGTAGTAGGGTAGGGATAGGTAGGGTAGGGTATGTGGATTGGTAGGAAGAGGGAAAGGGTAGGGGACAGGGGTAGGACATGGGAAGGAGACTGGTAGGGGTAGGAAGGAGCAGGGTAGTGGGAGGGGTAGGAGAAGGAAGGATGTGGTTGGTTGCAGGTTGGGATAATTTGAGAGTATTCTCACTTCATGTTTATGTCAGGATTTGATCGACAGGTTCTAATCCAACCAATCACGGGACGGGAGAGAGGTTCGGGTTTCTGATTGACAGGAACCTTAGATTCAACTAAGGAAACTAAACCAGGAACCCTAGATCAACCAAGAAACAAAAACCAGGAACACTAGATCCAATCAAGGAACATAAACCAGGAACACTAGATCCAATCAAGGAACATAAACCAGTAACACTAGATCTAATCACGGAAGATAAACCAGGAACACTAGATCCAATCACGGAAGATAAGCCAGGAACACTAGATCCAATCAAGGAACATAAACCAGGAACACTAGATCCAATCAAGAAACAAAAACCAGGAACCACCTAAAATAAATTTATGTGAAAGGAATTGGTTTTTGTCACAAAATCCTTTATCCTGCAATGTATGGTCTAAGCCTTTGGTTTTTCAAACCTAGATAATTCATTGTTTCAAATCTAAGGTCTACGACACTGGATTGCAATTTTATAGTTTTTGACCAGACTCAATTTCTTTGCACTGTATTCTTCGGCATCGCTGTTTTCCGTTTTTTTTTTAACATTCTGGACCTTTCGGCTTTCCACTATAGTTTCAGTAGAAGTAAATATTTCCATTTAGAGGTAGCGCCGATTGAAAGATTCATATCAATATTTAATTGGATAATAAGATTGATTGAAAGATAGATGTTACTGCTATACTATTTCTATTGGTTCAGAATAGACACCAAATACATGACTTAACCCTGATTGGATCAGGCGCTAATTGACTCGGCATACTGGAGTGTTTCAGGAGACTCCTCGACAATCTGATCGAGGAGTTTAACATAATTCAAATTTGTATTCTCTTCTCTAAACGTTTTCTATTATTAGACAATGGAAATCTTGACTCTGAGCTGGGAACTTTAGAATTGATAACCTTTAATCCCAACTACTTAATCCGAGTTGTGGAAACTTTTAATTTTAGTACTTACTCCACTCTTTTCTGTTTCTTTGAATATCCGTACATTATTTTCTCCAATGAGAGTGCAGGAATATAGTTCGTGAATTGTATTGACCAATGACAGCCTTGAAAATAAATTCTTTCCCATGAGAGAAATCCGCAATTTTAACAATTAAAGAATTTGTTGTCGGCCATTTTGTAAATTAATCGATGAAGAAAAATATTTAATAATACGTTTGAGATTCTTTTGTAACCAATTTTAACTAATGTATTAATAAATGAATGGGTGAGAAATTAAGTGGAGAAAACGAACGCCAGTTCTGAGAATCCAATTTGTTGATCTAGATATTTAATCTCAAGACTAACACAATCTCGAGATTATGTTAGTCTCGAGATTAGCAAAAAAGAGAATCAAGAATTAATCCTGATATCCACCATTCTAAAGTTCCCAGCTCTGGCAGAAGATTTAAGACTTGTAAGACCGAACGAACGTTTTTTCCATGCTTTTATCTTCGTCAAATTAAAAATGTTGCAGACTTATATTACATATTAAAGAAAAACATAAAGAAAATAAAATTTTTAATAACTTTAAAATCTGTAGATTTTTTGTCAAGGCTCCTAAAACCAAAACATTCTATAAATATGTCGTGTGTTAAGTTGCACTAAATATTACAGGAAAATTTACTAGACCCCCTTTTTTAAAATATGATGGTATTACGTTATAACGATAACTTAAATGCAAAAATGATGAAAAATAAAGAAAGTAAGTTAAAAAAACGAATAAAAAAGAGTTTAAGTAGGGAATCCATCCATCTATCCTGCCATCCTTCCTTCCTTCCATTCATCCTATCCTTCCATCGATCCTTCAATCCATCCATCCATTGATCCTTTGATCAGAGATTAAAAAGTTTTTTCAAACTTGTAACACCTTAAAATTAAAGGAATTATTGGTTTAATCTAGATAATTTACAGATTAATCCTACGGCTGTCTCGTGTTTATTGAGCGCCCCTGTAGTTGAAACTAGGATGAAGGATCTGCTGCTTGGTGTAAAAATGACTTATTTGAATGTTTTTGTTAACTATAGGCCAAGGTCGGGAAACCCCCAGTACTAATGATTAGTTTATGACTTGGTCATAAATCTAATTTAATCATTACCAGACTATACATGGGAGTAGAGAAGTAGAGGAGTACAGGAGTAGAGAAGTAGAGGAGTAGAGGAGTAGAGGATTAGAGGAGTAAAGGACAAGAGGAGTAGAGGAGTAGAGGAGTAGAGGAGTAGACTAGTAGAGGAGTAGAGGAGTAGAGGAGGAGAGGAGTAGAGGAGTAGAGGAGTAGAGGAGTAGAGGAGTAGAGGAGTAGAGGAGTAGAGGAGTAGAGGAGTAGAGAAGTAAAGAAGTAGAGGAGTAGAGGAGAAGAGAGAAATAAAGGGCTATAACAAATTGCCTGAATTTATTTTAGGGAACCCATAACCTGTGTTCAATGGGTGAAATAGACAAAAAAGTAGTAGAGGAGTATAGGAGTAGAGGAGTAGAGGAGTAGAGGAGTAGAGAAGTAAAGAAGTAGAGGAGTAGAGGAGAAGAGAGAAATAAAGGGCTTTAACAAATTGCCTGAATTTATTTTAGGGAACCCATAACCTGTGTTCTATGGGTGAAATAGACAAAAAAAAATAGAAAATAGAATTTTCATAAAATTTTTATTAAATCGTTTTTTTCCCAAATCCGACGGGCAACTGTTAGTAAGTCATAAATATATATTTTACTGCTTTTATCCCGATCATAACCTTTAATTTGTACATATATGTTTATATTCAGGGTGTCCCAATAAACATGGGAATTCAGTGACGAATTCGATATCGTCTTTTTAAATAATTCTTTGATTTAGTATAGTGATACCTACCGCGAGAAAGCTGTAATCTGTAGGAGTTTCGTCTGCCATGTTCGCATTTTGTTTGTTTATGTTTTGACTGCATACGGTTGTACGGTTCGGTTTGTATACAAACAGAGTAAACTTGTCCGCCTTCACTGTTCATCTTGCGGAGACATTATAGACACATCTTTACAGTCTTTACCCTTTTCATAAAATAAACTTTAGCAGAGATAATAATATTATGGCCTTTGAAATTAGGTATTACAATTCATAACAAAGACGATATCCAATTCTTCACTGAATACCCATGTTTTTTTTGGACACCCTGTATAATATTAAACCTGTAAACTTGTTTAAAATATACATTATTATTATACAGGGTGTCCCAAAAAACATGGGAATTCAGTGACGAATTCGATATCGTCTTTTCAAATAATTCTTTGATTTAGTATAGTGATACCTACTGAGAAAGCTGTAATCTGTAAGAGTTTCGTCACCTATGTTTACATTTTGTTTGTTTATGTTTTGACTGCAACCGGTTGTACAGTCTTTTACCCTTTTCTTTAAATAAACTCTAGCAGACATTATAATATTATTGCTTTTGAAATTAGGTATTACAATGCTAATTCATAACAAAGACGATATCGAATTCGTCACTGAATTCCCATGTTTTTTGGGACACCCTGTATATTATCCCGTTCAAATATAAATGTAAAGCTGATACTTCAATTAAAGCAAATATCCGAGATAAGAAAACTCAAATCAAAAAAGGTTGATTTTATAGCAAACTTTACTCTTAAAGCAAAACAACAACTTGCAAACTTAAAGTAATGATTAGTTTTAAATCATAAAATTTGTAATAATTTGTTTAGCATTGGGATCTATACTCTACTACAGGGTGTCCCCGGCACAAAATTTTGTTTTGGAATAATTTAAAATATTTCGTCAACTGAATTTTGCAAATAAGGCTTATGCATGGTTAAAGTTCTTTCTAACATCTATTTGAAAAAGAATTCGTTTTTAAAAATTGTCGAAAATTTTCATGATTAATCTAAATTAAAATTAAATTTTCTTTTTATACTTTACAATATTTATATTCTTTTTATCTATTTTAAAAGCCTTCAAGTTTTTAATCTAAACTAAAGATAATCAGCGGTTCTGCGCATTTTAATTATCATTTGGTTGAAGACTAATGATTTAAAGACATCTATATTCCAGGATTGTCACAAATCCAAGTTCTGTTAGGAATTATGCCGCCCTGTGCCCTGTTTTTCTACTGAACTGTGTCGGATTATGCCGCCCTGTGGGCACTGGGCCGCCTCGGCTCCCCCGGGTGAGCAACTTCATTTATCATGGTGCCAGGCTGGCAGCCTAGGGGTGCATATTCTCCTCTTTTCCTTTTTATTCAAAACCCCACCCAACATAACCCTAAAAATGCTTCGCATTTTTAAAGCAAATTTTTTTGTTGTTAATCTTGATTTTTTGTCCCTGTCTTTCTTGCTTGTCGGCCCCGGGGACGGGGCCAAGTTAAAGGGACAGTAAAGGAAAAATGAAAGGGGGTATAGGCTGAAAGCTAATCACTTTAGCTCTTGATCGCGACCCATGAAAGTTTTATCTGATGGGGGTAGAAGGGAAGTTTTGTTATAAATGAGAAAATTTAAAATCTGTAACTATAAGTATTGGACACATTTTACAAAATTTTCTTCCAAAATGTGTGTACTTTTTTTTCTCTCCCAAAATGATGAATAAAATTAAAATATTTTTGTTGTTGATTTTTTTTACGTCTTTTCCCTGTTAAATCGGCTCTGTCAGGCGTGGATTATTTTATTCAGAGAATAATTTCAAAACATTTTCTTTTTTATATTTCACTTTTTAGTCAGTAGTCCAGTAGTCCAGTAGTCCAGTAGTCCGGTATTCCAGCAGTCTAGTAGTCCGGTAGTCCATAAGTCCAGTAGTCCAGTAGTCCAGTAGTCCAGTAGTCCGGTATTCCAGCAGTCTAGTAGTCCGGTAGTCCATTAGTCCAGTAGTCCAGTAGTCCAGTAGTCCAGTAGTCCAGTAGTCCAGTAGTCCGGTAGTCCAGTAGTCCGGTAGTCCATAAGTCCAGTAGTCCAGTAGTCAGAAAGTCCAGTAGTCCGATAGTCCAGTAGTCCAGTAGTCAGGTAGTCCAGTAGTCTAGTAGTCCAGTAGTCCAGTATTCCACTGTCCAGTAGTCCAGTAGTCAGGTAGTCCAGTAGTCCAGAAGTCCAGTAATCCGGTAGTCCAGTAGTCCATAAGTCCATTGGATGAGTAGACTAGTAGTCCGATTAGTATAAAGTGCCTAAAATTTGTTGTATTTAAATGACACTTTATGGTTTCTTAAGATACTTGATAATTGCGTTGTATTCTACCAGCAGGTTGATCCAATAAACATGGGAATACAGTTGTATTCTACCTGCAGGGTGTTCCAATAAACATGGGAATACAGTTGTATTCTACCTGCAGGGTGATCCAATAAACATGGGAATACAGTTGTATTCTACCTGCAGGGGATCCAATAAACATGGGAATACAGTTGTATTTTACCTGCAGGGTGTTCCAACAAACATGTTTCATACCTGCAGGGTGTTACGATAAACTTTGGCTGCAGGTTGCAAAAATAAATATTTGAAGAGTAGAGTTTGTTTGACTTGCGAGTAATCAGTTTAAAATTCAATGAAATTAAAAAAATCCATATTTTCCAAATATTAATTTTTTACCCCGTCAATTCAAAAAATAGAAAGAATGTAGGTACATACTGCGTATAGGGGAAATCAAAAACAATTTTAATTTTTATATTTCTATATATTATTTTATATATATTTTATAAGGAGTGACGCCCTGTAGAAAATCCAGTTTAAAGAATATAAGTGGAGAGAGAGATAATACATTTAATGGTATTTTTACCAGTAAGGAGGGGGGGGGAGGGGCGGCTTAAATTTAATTTTGAAAAGCGACAGTTAACTTATTCAAGAAATTATGTTGAATCCATTTTAGCGCATATCATATCTGCATGAAATAGGTAAAATCTGGCCCCACGCTGATTTAACAGTTCCGTCCATGGCCCAGTCACTCCTGTATGCCGAGTCCATTAGCGCCTGATCCAATCAGGGTTCAGTCATGTGTTTGTTTTCTATTCTGAACCCATAGAAATAGTATGGCGGTAACATCTATCTTTCTATCTATCTCATTATCCAATTAGAGTTATGAATCTTTCAATCGGCGCTATCAGTAAATGGAAATATATACTGAAAACTAAAGTGTGCAGTAAGCGGTGACTTTCAATCAAAGTTTGACCAATTGACCACAAAATTTTTTGCTTTTTTTATAGTATACTTTTTTGTCGGTAAATAGGTAAACATAACGAAAAAAAAGAGACAAAACCTTATGTTTAAAGATTGCTAAATTATAAACCAAATCAAACCGTGATTAAATTCAAATTGAATAAAACCGAACGCACTAGTCCAGGATGCGCGGTGTCCAGACAAAAATTACAAAAATTGCCAAAAGGAAAGTGAGTTAAAAATTATTTAGAAAGTAAAAATGGTAATGAAATATTTCTGAAAAATAAATTGTTAAAAAT
This sequence comes from Eurytemora carolleeae, assembly GCF_000591075.1. NCBI lineage: Eukaryota > Metazoa > Arthropoda > Copepoda > Calanoida > Temoridae > Eurytemora > Eurytemora carolleeae. The sequence continues at coordinate 18,932 of NW_019398099.1, forward strand.
ATCGTTAAATTATTGGTCTAACAATATAGTAGACATGATTATGATGATAGAAGATGTTAATCTGTGGTTTTTTTACAACATAAGTTTCGATTTGATTTTAAACATTTACAAGATTTTAATAACTATTAAGAATTTATCCGAACCGACAACTGGGTAATTTTCCTAAATATTTATTTGCAAAAACTTTGCTGATATTTGATATTCATTCTAGCAGAATTTAAGTTAAAGGGACAGTAAAGGAAAAATGAAAGGGGGTATAGGCTGAAAGCTAATCACTTTAGCTCTTGATCGCGACCCATGAAAGTTTTATCTGATATTTCTGGTCAAGCAATTCGGACGTGTAAATAATATTATGAATTAAATCTAGTAAAAATAGAAATAACAAATATAAAATTAGAATTGGAGGAAACCTAAGTAATAATTAGCTTTCTCGGGGATATTATCGTTTTCAGATTGGTTGCTTATTTGCTGAATTTGATCTATTTAAACCCACTACTTTTATACAAAATTGTATGTATATTAATTTTCGTATAAATTTGACACAGTTGTAAATCGATTTCTCGAGATAGGAACATCAGATATGACTTTCATGGGTCGCGATCGAGAGCTAAAGTGATTAACTTTCAGTCTATACCCCCCTTTCATTTTTCCTTTACTGTCCCTTTATCCAAGCTTTTTAGTAGGTTAATTCAAGACCCTTTTTCAATCTTAAAAATGTTGCTTTAATTTCTATCTGCAATTGATTGCTGAAATCTGAATACATAAAAGTTTCCGGAATAAATAATATGAGATTGAGATATGATTTAAAACATTTGAGATTTTATATATATATAAATTATCTATCTATCTATCTATTTATCTACTTTGCTACCTATAATAAACTAAATCTCCATATAGTTCGGTTTATTTAGTAATAGGGAGTAATAAACTCAGGAATCCCGATAAATTCTAAGTGTCCGTCTGTCCGTACGTCTGTCTGTTAATCCGAAGATGGAAAGGTTGTAAACTGGCAATAAAATCATCATTGAGAACTAGCCGAATGGTAATTAAAGGTTTTAATACTAGTCTAGCGCTCTCTCTTATTTTCGTATTTTAAACTGTTTCTGGTTTGCATATTTGTCTGTAATTTTTTTCTCCTCTTTTTTTACCGTTCGCCTTTTACGGTATTTTGTTTTATTATTTTTTATTTTAAATTCTGTATTACTCCTTTTCTTTTTTTCGTAGACACTTTTGTTAATTTCTTATAAGAATTTTTTTTTAAAAACTTAATTACTAATACTTTGATGTATCTATTTAAATTTTAATAAACGGCACCTCATTTGAAAAGTTAACGAAGCAGGACCAATTAATTTTTATTTTTGTTTTAAAATATTTTTTTTTGTTACTGACGTATGACTGACTATTTTAAATCTTGCAGCCAATATACTTGCAGGATATGTCATGCATTTTGAAATTTAGAATTCCCCGCATTTCGATGATCGGACTTTGGCTGATTTCCAATATGGCGGATTTCTAATATGGCGGCCGAGTGTACGATGAAATCTCCTGTTGAGAATTGTGTATTTCGGCCCCGGGGAGAAACAAGCCGAGTAATTTTGAGTTCTAGCCTGGAATTTCAATGAGATGAGTAATAATACATGAAAATATAAACATTTATTTTAAAAGTTTTCATTTTATTGTTTATTTTTTTACTTATGTATTTCTTTTGCTTGAGAACTTCAAAAGAAGTTTAAAAATATTTGTCAAAAAATGATAAAAGAAATGTAATACCAATCTCTATTTAATTCAGTTAGTACCCATATACATTTACTATATTAAACATTTTCGCACATCTTACAAAAGCACACAGCAAAATAATTAAATGAAAAAAAACTTATTTTTTGTTATAAATAAAGTGTGTAGTGTGTAGGTTTAGTTCTGAATAGTGTATATACAGCTTGCATGAAAAATTATATATAACTATACGGTTAATATCTATAATATAAAACTATTAGCAAGTTATTTATGACCAAATTAACAGTTTGTTATATCACATTAATAATAAGCATTTAATGTAAACGATCGCGTAGAATATTATTTTCTTTTTATGAACCAATTTTTCGTTTAGTTAAAGTCACTGCAATATATACATTATCTGAAAACCCATTTTTATGACAGTAATTATATTTGAGTGCTTTCCAACAGAAATACATAAAATATTATTGAAAATATTAAAAATGAATTTAAATAGATATTTATGCATGCACGAATATTGGCAGTTTGGCACCGCATTTGAATTGTAACTATTGCCAAAATTAAAAATTTTTCTAAGAAAGCATTCTTAAAATATTTAAATCTTCGGAAAATCTTGTCTTTCAAAGTATTGCCAAAATATTTTAATCTTGGCAATCAAAGTATTGCCAAAATATTCAAATCTAGGCAATCAAAGTATTGCCAAAATATTTAAATCTTGGCAATCAAAGTATTGCCGAAATATGCAAATCTAGACAATCAAAGCATTTTCAAAATATGAAAACCTAGGCAATCAAAGTATTGCCAAATTATGAAAGTCTTTTCTTTTAAAGTGTTGAAAAAATACACAAATCTTGGCAATCAAAGAATTGTCAAAATATGCAAATCTTGTCAATCAAAGTATTGCCAAAATATGCAAATCTTGTCAATCAAAGTATTGCCACAATATGAAATTTAAATCTTGAGAAAAATCTTATCATCCAAAGTATTGCCCAAATATGCAAATCTTGAAAACCAAAGTATTGCCAATGAAAAAACCCGGAAGTCTTTTTATTACGTACACGTACACCACTGTACTACAACGTTAACGTACACTGCACAACGTATCTGTAGTGTACATTGTACATTAGTGAACTGAAAATTATTAAGTATAATTTTTTCTTTAAAAATCAAACGAAAATTGAAGGCGTTGAAAGCTCTGCAATTTGGTATTCTAGGCAAATTCAAATTTTTTTTTAAGAAGACTGTGCTCGAATTCAATGAATTTAAGCCGCTTCTTAAATCTCCCAAAAACCGGTTTCAATTGAGCGCCGGCTTAAATCTTTAAAGATTTAATACAATTTTAAGTGGAACCAACAATATTTAAGCCGCGGCTTAAATTTAAGCCGTGGCTCAAAAACTTTGAATTCGGACTCTGGAGACAAATATTTTTGAAGTAACACTTCCGATTCACAACGGTACTCTTGAAACCTTTGTTTGATTATGGATTCACAACGGTACTCTTGAAACCTTTGTCTGATTAAGGATTCACAACGGTACTCTTGAAACCTTTGTCTGATCAAGGATTCACAACGGTACTCTTGAAACCTTTGTCTGATCAAGGTTCACAACGGTACTCTTGAAACCTTTGTCTGATTAAGGATTCACAACGGTACTCTTGAAACCTTTGTCTGATCAAGGATTCACAACGGTACTTTTGAAACCTTTGTCTGATCAAGGCTAATGAGATATTTGAAAGATAATTTTAAAAGTTATTTCTTTATAAAAGTGACTTGTGCCTTTTGGCAAACATAAAAATAAACAATGGAATTCAATTTTTTTTGATAAAAGCTCAGCGACTAGAGGTTTAAAGGGTGCCGCTGTAAATCGGACATGCCAAGCTTGAAATTACGTCTGCACAGTCCCTTATAGTACACAGTCCCTTATAGTTCACAGTCCCTTATAGTACACAGTCCCTTATAGTACACAGTCCCTTATAGTACACAGTCCCTTATAGTACACAGTTTCTTATAGTACACAGTCCCTTATAGTACACAGTCCCTTATAATTCACAGTCCCTTATAGTACACATTCCCTTATAGTTTACAGTCCCTTATAGTACACAGTCCCTTATAGTACACATTCCCTTATAGTAAACATTCCCTTATAGTACACAGTCCCTTATAGTACACAGTCCCTTATAGTACACAGTCCCTTATAGTGCACAGTCCCTTATAGTACACAGTCCCTTATAGTACACAGTTTCTTATAGTACACAGTCCCTTATAGTTCACATTCCCTTATAGTACACAGTTCCTTATAGTACACAGTTCCTAATAGTACACAGTACCTTATAGTACACAGTCCCTTATAGTACAAATTCCCTTGTAGTACAGAGTCCCTTATAATACACAGTTCCTTATAGTACACAGTACCTTATAGTACACAGTCCCTTATAATTCACAGTCCCTTATATATAGTGCACAGTCCCTTATAGTACAAAGTACCTTATAGTACACAGTCCCTTATAGTACACAGTCCCTTATGGTACACAGTCCCTTATAGTACACAGTCCCTTATAGTACACAGTCCCTTATATAGTGAACAGTTCCTTATAGTACACAGTACCTTATAGTACACAGTCCCTTAAAGTACACAGTCCCTTAAAAATATGGGTTGGAAGTGGGTAAATTTAAAGGGGGGGGATGCAGGATGCATTCAGGCGCATAAAAGACTGTATATGACGTCAGAGGCCGTACAGAGTACCCCCCGTCCTCTCCCTTCTTCATTCTAGGTTTAGCAGTGAGACGTGATCCTTCCCCGGTATACCAGGATTCATGGCGGAGTTTAGTTCCGCCGCCACTCGCTAGAGGTCTCTATACACCCGTCAAAATCCCAGCCCGACTATTGGCCAGCTAGGGTTTATCCCATTCTTATTGGGCGCTACCCTGCCATAACGTGACATGATTCCAAAGTGCCTTGGATCCGAATAGTTGTTTTACTATTAAAACCTGATTTTCTGTGCTTGTAAAAACTTGAAAAATGAGTTCGTTTCTCATGAATTCTGGGAGCTATGTTGACCCTAAATTTCCAACAAGTGAAGAATACAGTCAGAGCAGCTATATCCCTCATAGTGAATACTATAATCAACATATACAAGCAGCTCAACATTATGGCTATGGAGTAAATGCCAGCCATTATCCTACTGCTAGGGATCCTATGGGCTATGGAGGATATTATCAGCAATGCAGTGCCATGTCCCCTCATCAACAGGAAAACATAATATTTAAAAATATTTCTTTTTTAAATTCAATTCGGAGGTCGAAAAGATTCATTTTTATTTTTATTTTACATTTTGTTATCTGTTGATGGTTTTGCAGACTTTTGTTTGATTCTTTTTCTCGTTCCTGTTCCATTTTACCGTTTCTTTTATCTTTTCCATGTTAATTCCTTTTACCTTTTCCTTGTTCCTATTACCTTTTCCCTGTTCCTTTTACCTTTTATGTTCCTGTTACCTTTTTATGTTCCTGGAACCTTTTCCCTGTTCCTTTTACCTTTTCCATGTTCCTTTTACCTTTTCCTTGTTCCTTTTACCATTTTCATGTTCCTTTTACCATTTTCCTGTTTCTTTTACCTTTTTCATGTTCCTTTTACCTTTTCCTTGTTCCTTTTACCATTTTCATGTTCCTTATACCATTTTCCTGTTTCTTTTACCTTTTTTCATGTTCCTGGTACCTTTTCCCGTTCCTGTTATCATTTTTCTTTCCTGTTACCCTTTCTCGTCTGTTACCTTTTCCCGTTTCTGGCACGGTTTTCGGACAATCCTGCTTTCGGAAGGCATCTTTCCCTGCTTGCTGTTATCTTTTCCGTTCTTGTTTATACCTTTATCAATAATCTTCATTTTCCTGTTCCTGTTATCCCTGTTACCTTTTCCCCTTTATCTCCATTTTACAGTTTCAGTTACCTTTTCCCGTTCCTGTTATCTTTTCCTTTCTTGTTAGCTTTCTCCATAATCTTTGCTTTCCCGTTCCTGTTACCTTTTTCTACTCCTGCTACCTTTTCCCATTTGTCTTCATTTTCACGTTCCATTTAACTTTTCCCATTCCTAGTAAAGTTTTCTTGTCATTATTTCCTGTTCCCCGTTATATCTTAATTTTTACGTTCCATTTTACTTTTTTTTGGTTCCTAATTTTCCTGTTCTTTTTTCGCATTTTTTTTACTTTGCTCTTCTATTCTGATTCTCTTGATCTATTTAAGTTTTTTCTAAGCTTTATACTTTTTAAGGACATTTTTTTATATCTTTCAAATATCATCTCGATTTCTATCTTTCTTTTTTGCAATTTTTCTGTCCTTTTGTCATGTTTCTCATCTATTTCTGTGTATCATCTATTTCTGTGTCTCATCTATTTTTTGGGTCGTTATATTTTAGCTATCCCCGCATTCTCTGTTCTTCCTTTTGGTATTTTTCTGGTTTTATTCATCTTTTTATAAATTTTAGATCTGTTATTATTTTCTTTTATCTATTTTGGTCCTTTTCCTTTCTGAAATCCTTCTATTTCTCTGATTACTTTCCCCTTTTTGTATTTTTTTTATTGTTTTTTTTTTATATCTAGGATGCTTTTCATTATACATCCTGTTTCTTTGAATTTTGTTCCTCTTAATCTCTTTGTCTTAATTTTCTTAGGGTTCTTTTGGTCCTGGTTCTCTTGATCCTGGTTTTCTTAATCCTGGTTCTCTTAATACTGGTTCTCTTAATCCTGGTTCTCTTGATCCTGGTTTTCTTAATCCTGGTTTTCTTAATCCTGGTTCTCTTAATCCTGGTTCTCTTAATCCTGGTTCTCTTAATCCTGGTTCTCTTAATCATGGTTTTCTTTATCCTGGATCTCTTAATCCTGGTTCTATTAATCCTGGTTCTCTTAATCCTGGTTCTTTTAATTCTGGTTCTTTTAATCCTTGTTTAAAATAACTTTTTAAAAACGTTATGATAAGTCTGATTTTTTTGCAAATATAATCAACAAAGGAACTGAATCATTGAACACAAACTCTAATTTTCTAAGCCTTATATCTTTGTAACCAAATTTCGTAGACCTTAGATATTTCAAGCAATGCATTCTATGATATCAAATAAATTAAGTTTAAAATACCAAAGGTTTACACCATTATTTTGCAAAGATTTAGGGATTATAACGTTTGTGGCACAGACTCAATTCCTTTTTCTTAAATTATCCAAGGCGCTAATCTTCTAAGTCTAATCTGAGGACTAGGACAAGTTTTAATCTGTTCTGAATTTGTTCTTATCCATCCAGGTTGACAGCATCTTAAATACAGTCATAAGAAACAAGATGAAAGTAGTTTTCCAAACCGGTTAAAATTATTTGCTAATCGGTTAAACTAAACGCTTTGCAAGATTGAAATCATTTTTTTTGCATCGAAAAGCAGGTTAAAACAAGTTGCAGAATCATGCCACAAAATTGGGCGGACGCCAGCTAATTAAAAACTAAACAAACAAGATCGGTCTGTTTTGAGAGAGGTATAACATTATGAAAGGTGTTCACGCCAATTCAAAACTTTTTGATGGGATACCGCTAAGCCACATTGAACTTGAGATCCATAGTACAAACTTTTGAATTGAAAGTTTGCATGAAATCCACAAAAAATAATTGTGTGCGTGAGCCAAAGTAAAATATGTATGTTTCTGACGGCGGCTCAGTAACATTTCGCCATATAAAATTTCGCCATTAACATTTCGCCATTAACATTTCGCCATATAACAACTTGCCATATAACATTTCGAGATAAAACAACAACTCGCCATTTAAAAACAAAAAACAAAATAATAAATTTTATTTAGTAGAAAGTAGTAGTTTATTAGTAAATCTTTATAGATATTATATAAAATTATAAAACATTGTTCAGCTCATATAAAAGTATGATTTCAATGTAGTGCAGGAGAAGTTGTTTATGTCAACCAAAGATGGTTTCCCCCGCTGAGTTGTAGATGCGTGCAGTACTCATGACATTGGTGGAATTACTGTATTTGCGGGTTTTTGGTTTTTAATTCGTGGATTTTCTGGTATAATTTCATTTACACTACAATTTAATTTAAAAATTAATGTATAGGCAAGTTGTTATAAGTTGTTATATGGCGAAATGTTTTATGGCGAAATAATATTTAGGCAAGTTATTATATGGGGAGTTATTATATGGCGAGTTGTTACATGGCGAGTTGTTACATGGCGAAATGTTTTGTGGCGAGATGTACTGAGCCCTGACGGCTTAATTTTTTACCCCCAGGGTCAGGGGAAACTGAGCACGTTATAAACAAATCTTAAATTTAAAAGTTTTGACTTCAGATGTTAGATTATTTTCTCTTTTCAGGCAAATATCTTAAACTTAAAAGTTAAGATTTAGGAACATTTCAAAATTTAAAAATTTAGAAAGATTGCCTTGATTTAATTTTGATTAGAAGTGTTAATTGACAGATTTAAAAAATGTTAGAAGTTAAAAATTATAATTTAAATTGCATTTTAATTAAAAATAATATTTGTTTGGTTTAAATACAAGATTTAATTTTCACACTTGAAAACTTTAAAAAAATATATTTGAAATAAATACATAGATACATTGCTACTTTCTATATTATGGGTACACGTGACCTATAGGTTATCAAATTCAGATTACATTTTTACATTGTGTTCTAAACTGGAAAGTAGTGAAACAAGTGGTGGTAAAAACATGTTTGAGTCCAGTATTGAGTAAATTTGTATATTATAGGGATTGGGATAGAAAAAAGCTCATTAGAGTAGATAGACACCTCTCTCTAAATACCAACTCTAGATAGACAGAACCTCTTTAAAATATATAGATAAAGTTCCTCTCTCTAAATACCAACTCTAGATAGACAGAACCCCTTTAAAATATATAGATAAAGTTCCTCTCTCTAAATACAAACTCTAGATAGACAGAACCTCTTTAATATATAGTTAGTTCCTCTCTCTAAATACCAACTCTAGATAGACAGAACCCCTTTAAAATATATAGATAAATTTCCTCTCTCTAAATACAAACTCTAGATAGACAGAACCTCTTTAAAATATATAGATAAAGTTCCTCTCTCTAAATACAAACTCTAGATAGACAGAACCTCTTTAAAATATATAGATAAAGTTCCTCTCTCTAAATACAAACTCTAGATAGACAGAACCTCTTTAAAATATATAGATAAAGTTCCTCTCTCTAAATACCAACTCTAGATAGACAGAACCTCTTTAAAATATATAGATAAAGTTCCTCTCTCTAAATAACAACTCTAGATAGACAGAACCTCTTTAAAATATATAGATAAAGTTCCTCTCTCTAAATACCAACTCTAGATAGACAGAACCTCTTTAAAATATATAGATAAAGTTCCTCTCTCTAAATACCAACTCTAGATAGACAGAACCTCTTTAAAATATATAGATATAGTTAGTTCCTCTCTCTAAATACAAACTCTATATAGATAGAATCCCTTTAAAATATATAGATATAGTTCCTCTCTCTAAATACAAAGATAGATAGTTAGATAGAGATTGATAGATAGATAGAGAACCCCTTCCCAAACATAGATAGTCCCCTCTAGAGGGATAAATAGTACCCCTTTATAGATACATAGAACCTTTCCCTCTAAATAGAACATTTTATGAAAGATAGATAGTCCCCTCTAGATAGATAAAACCCTTCTATAGATAGATAGTCCGCTCAAGATAGATAGATAAAACCCTTCTAAAGATAGATAGTCCCTCTAGATAGATAGATAAACCCCTTCTATAGAAAGATAGTCCCCTCTATATAGATAGAGAAAACCCTTCTATAGATAGATAGTCCCCTCTAGATAGATAGATAAGCCCCTTCTATAGATAGATAGTCCCCTCTATATAGATAGATATAACCCTTCTATAGTAAGATAGACCCCTCTAGATAGATAGATAAAACCCTTACATAGATAGATAGTCACCTCTAGATAGATAGATAAAACCCTTCTATAGATAGACAGTTCCCTCTAGAAAAATAGATATAACCCTTCTATAAAAAGATAGATAGTCCCCTCTAAATAGATAGATAAAACCCTTCTATAGAAAGATAGTCCCCTCTAAATAGATAGACAAAACCCTTCAATAGATAGACAGTTCCCTCTAGATAAATAGATATAACCCTTCTATAAAAAGATAGATAGTCCCCTCTAGATAGATAGAGAAAACCCTTCTATAGAAAGATAGTCCTCTCTAGATAGATAAATAAAGTCCTTCTATAGATAGATAGACCCCTCTAGATAGATAAATAAAGTCCTTCTTTAGATAGATAGTTCCCTCTAGATAAATAGAGAAAACCCTTCTATAGATAGATAGTCCCCTCTAAATAGATATATAAAACCCTTCTATAGAATGATAGTCCCCTCTAAATAGATAGATAAAACCCTTCTATAGAAAGATAGTCCCCTCTAAATAGATAGATAAAACCCTTCTATAGAAAGATAGTCCCCTCTAAATAGATATACAAAACCCTTCTATAGATAGACAGTTCCCTCTAGATAAATAGATATAACCCTTCTATAAAAAGATAGATAGTCCCCTCTAGATAGATAGAGAAAACCCTTCTATATAAAGATAGTCCCCTCTGGATAGATAAATAAAGTCCTTCTATAGATAGACACTTCCCTCTAGATAGATAGATATAACCCTTCTATAGTCCCTTCAGATAGAACTTCAAGATAGAAAGTAGAAAATGAAATAGATGGATAGATAGTGCCCCCTCTCGACGAATAGATAGATGGATAGATAGTCCCCTCTCTCGGTAGATAGAACCTCTCTTGAAAGATGTTGGATATAGATGGGCCTGGGTTTGAGTAAGATTGCTAGAGCTATCTTCTCATCTGCCCGTCTTTATCTTAAACTAAAGGGAGAATCTTCAACAAATTCAAAACAAGTAGAGTGATTGGACCACCCTACCTAACCAAGTACATAAACACCCCCTCCCCCCCACAACATACTCTTATACATTTACCACCAAAATATGGAAAAATTTAGAACGTTTTGTACAAAAACATAGCTCTATGAAAAAAAACACTTCGTAAAATTCTATTTTTGTTGTCTTGATTGTTTTTTAACAATAATTACTCTAATTAATATTAATTGAACAATGAATAATTTATTCAATTATTCTATTTGATTTTGATGAAATAAATTAATTTGCAATCTATATAATAAAGCTCTTCTCTCATTATATATATATATTCCTATCGCTAGCCAAAAGGGTGAATTTTTTATAAGGACATAAGTTGGCTTTCTTTTAGTCTAAACCTACATTCATAACCAAATTCAACAAGTTTGTTTCTAGCTTTAATTCAAATGGAGAAATAGGCCAAATCCTAATTCGTTTTTCCTTTGGGTTAAATCTTAAATATTATGTTTTCAAATCAGGCCGCCATGCATCAGGCAATGGCTGCAGGTCATCTTCCTTCAGCTCTTGTACCTGGTTCCTTACCTGGGCATGGAGGATACTCCCCCGGTCAGCTGGGGGCAGGGAGTAGATCCCCTGTATCCTCACCCACTCCCCAGACACCCTCCCTCACTAACTCACACATGGGGTATGGGGGGCTTACCCCTGGTACCAATTCACATAATACCTCAGGTT
>NW_019398100.1:0-24254 GCF_000591075.1 Eurytemora carolleeae
GCGCCTGCCTGGCGGTTGTCTGGGGTTCCACATTAGGGTCTCTTGCAGCTTCCATTTCCTTATGTTCCTCATATTTTACATGAAAAAATCTTTTCATAATCATCTTCTGACAAATTATTTATATTTTCGGAAATGAATCATTTTTGCCATCAATCATTTTTTATTAATCAAATTTTGTTTGGAATCGTCTAATTTTTTTCCTAATTCTTTTGTCTTTATTTAGAGGACAAAAAAATAAAATATGAATATACCAGGTCTAGTTGTCAGTGATGCAACAGATGAAGGTCTAAATGACATGGTGGAAAAGCATCCAGAAGTTAAGGAATTCCAGCTTGGATCCAAGTACACATTTTTCTGTCATAGTGCAGGCTCATATAGCGGGTTACAGAATGTCCTGTCTTTGCCCAACCTTACCTCTATTGAAATAAAGAGAAAAATGAAGCCAATGCCTGTTCAGCTGTTAACTCTGCAGTCCACTTATCTTACCACACTTGGGTTATATAATATGAACATACCAGAGACATCAATTCTATCTCTACTGGACAGCTGCACTTCCAACTTGAGGGTTATAAACTTTCCATTAAATAAGAACATAACAGATTTAGTTCTTCTGAAAATTTTCAAAAAGTTTTGTAACTCTCTTAAAACTCTTGATCTGAGTAGGACCAAAGTTACTGGTGACACATTATCTGAGATCACTGAAACTTTGCCTAAAATAACAGAGCTCACCTTTTGCGCATGTTATGAGCTAACTGATACAGGTCTTTTAAATCTCGTTCGATTGGGTGGGATGACCCTTGTTATTATGAATATAGTAGACGCTAGAATGATAACTGGAGAAAAGTTGATGGAATATGAAGGAACCCTGCCCTGTTTGGAAACCTTTCACTTTTATGGAAATGGGGGATTGACAGATAAAGGCAAGATATCTTTAATTTGTTAAGTATTTAAAGGGTGTGTTTAATGTTCATTTAATGGTTCACATCTAATGCGCTTCATGGAACATTTGACTGAAAAATAAATAAAAATAAATTATAGCAATCAATAAATTAATTTAATTCAAATTTATTCTATTCTACTTTTCAGTTTTTATAAAAGGTCCATTGATCTCTTGATAATTCTGAGCCAGGAACTTTGTTCAGCTAGAGCTTAATCCGTTTCTAAAGAACCAAGTCTTATCTCTATCTTGCTCTTCTCTGTTCTCTCAAAGGATGAACTCAAAAGAATTGAAACAAATGACTAATTAGAAGTTAAGAAATTACTTTATAAACACTGATCTAATCTATGTTGCTCAAAATTTTATTTCTAATACATTGAGTTGAGATCTTTTTCTAACATAAGTAACTCTTGCTATCTCATTACAATCATAATTAAGATACCTCTATATTAAGGACTACAAGAGATAATCAGGATTTGTGGAGATAATCTCAAAGAACTGGATATCAGTGAGACCAATGTAACTGGGGAACATATTGAACACCACAATAGATCTCTTCCTGTTGTGGAGAGCATCAAGTGTCATGAAGCTCATAAACTAACAGACAATGGACTTCTACATTTACTCCGTCTTTGTGGGGATAATCTAAGAATTTTAGATTTAACAGAAACCCAGATCACTGGTGAAAGATTGTCTGAATTTTCAAGAATCCTTCCAGTTGAGTCTCTCCTATGTAATAAGTGCAGCAACCTCTCTGACAGGGGCCTAGTTCAGTTACTTCAGTTGTCTGGAAGCACGCTCAAGTATTTGGATATATCAGAAACTAATATCAGTGGAGATCTATTGTATGCTTACAATGGCGTTCTTCCATGTTTACTGGCACTGAATTGTGAGGAGAATCGAAATCTTACAGGGTATGCTGAGGCATCTACTCCGGTTTGGTGGGAGCACACTTAAATCCTTAAATGTCTCATCCACTCTCATATCTGGTGAAGGTTTGCTGGCTAATAACATAACCTTGCCTTGTCTGGAAGATCTCCAATGTTATAGTTGCAACAATCTAAATGATTTTGGATTGTTTGAATATCTCCAAGTATCTGGGAATACTCTTAAACACCTTGATCTTGAGAATACAGATGTAACAGGAGAGTTCATGTCTACCTATCAGGTAAGACTTGACAAATTTTCTACAAAAATTTAGTTTAAAAAGAGATTTTACTTAAGACTATTTCTGCAAAATGCTTTTCAAATTTGTTTTAACATGTTTATTTTTATAAATCGCCAATATCCAATAAATTAAGTGTATTTTTTAGGGAAATTTATCACCCTCCACCACTCTCTCAAAATTACAATTTTATTTTTTTGTGATCTTAAACAACAATAATAGTATTCCCCAATTTTATTTTATGAGAAAATTGTTCACCTATTTCAAAATACTCATAATACTCATAATATCTTACTGGTCGAAAAAGTTCTCTTGAGGCCCAGAATGATGAAAACTTCTAGCAATAAACCATAAAAGTTTTGGCTTATTAAAGCTAAAATACTTGGCTACTTTTCGAATTGTAGATAGAGATGGATGTTAATATTTTTTATATATATTCTACTGTTTACACTTAATAATCTTATTCTTTGGTCCAATTTACAAAAAGTATCAAAAAAGGCGGTAAATTTACTAAAAACAGGGTTATTTTTAACATTTTTACAGATTATTGAGTTTTCTGGCTTTTAGGCACACATTTCAAACTCAGTTAAATTGCAAATTAAACCTCTTAAAGTTATTATTTTCTTAATGCTCCAAAACCATTTCCGGGTAATCAAAAAAAAATTGTCCATTTAGTGAAAACCAATAAACTTCCTAGCCAAACGATTTGATTGACATATCTGTTTATCAGGGGGGTCTGCCCTGTCTAACAACTCTGGACATGGGGGATGCAGATGAACTCACAGAAACTGGACTAACGAACATTCTGAAGCACACTGGACCTGCGCTGGAGAAGTTGAATGTTTTTGGCTGTTCTAGGCTGACAGAACCCTTTCTAGAGAGTCTCCAAACCACTTATAATAATAAAAACAATGCTAACCTTGTCATATCTAGTGGTCCTGAAATTAAATGGGAACTTTCAAATTAGGATATTTTGTTAAAATTTTAATTGTCATACCTCTTTCAACAACTAAGTCTAAATTGCTAAACTCAAACTTTTTTTTAATAAAATAAATAATTTCAGATGGAAAAAAAGGAGAATCTATGAAGGAAGAAATGAAACGCATGATGGTTCCAGGTTATCCTTTGCAAGGTAATGTATATATTAAAACTGAGTTTTACTGATGAAAAGAAAGAGATCTGTAACTTATTTTATTGAAAGTTGTTACTGTAGTTATCCCTTGAGAAATTAATGTCAGGGCCAAATGTAAAAAATGGAAAAGTAAACAATGCTTTTTTGCCTCTGGCTTCATTATCTTAAAGTAAAAAGAACAATAGGACTTATCTTATTTAATCTAGATTTCAGTAAATTATAACTTTTATGGATACATTTTACTACAATTTATTTATATATACTACATTTTATTTAGTATTGTGTCTTTTAGTATGTGCAGTTGTCAACAGAAATTGTAGTTAACCTGTTTACTGCACCTTAGCAACTTATGTTTTAGCTTGCATTTGTACTGTTTCAGTAATTATGTTTGTTTTAAATCAACATCTTTTGCTTGCAAAAAAGCAAGTTCTCATTGCAACACAATTTAAATGGATTGTTAGTAAAAATTTATTTCAAACTGATCAAACTTGATGTGGTTTCCTTGAATTTTGTGTTTGGAAAATTGATTTGTGGCATTAATTATAATAATTAAGAAATCCGAAATAAATGTTTAAGTACCTTTGAGTGACTAGAATTAATTTAATACAAAATTTGTGTATTGCAAAAATCAGAGGATCAGTTACAAATAAAATTGATTTGAGTTTTGACTGGGATATTGCAACTTTGTGAGTTTGAATGTACTGTCAGCAACAAAGCGTTTTTAGTCATTTCCTCATTACAGATGCTAAAAATAAGAAGCCAATTTATGTTGATGGATTCCATATTCAATTCAGATTTAGCCAATACCACCTTTCATTTTTTTCAAACACGTCCTTTAAACATTTGATTTGGGGCCATGCATTGCACACTGCACAAACATTATTTCTCTTAGGGAATAAAATGATTTTCAAAGAGGGGGCTGGATAAAAAAAAATTATTTTTAAAGAAAATATACACCCTTGTCCGTGCATAGCATAAATCTAGATTATAGGGACTGTAAAGGAAAAATGAAAGTGGGTATAGACTGAAATTTGAGAATCTCAGGAGTTGATTGAGGCTTAAAAGAGTTCTATCTGATGTTCCTGTCTCGAAAAATTGTGTCAAAATTATACCTAAACCTTTTTTACAAGATTTGTAGTATTAAACAGATCATATTTAACAATTATACAACCAATCTGAAAACAATGATATCCCAGAGGAGCCTGAGAAACTCAAGTTTTCCTATTATTATTTGAATTTAATAATTTTTCATTTTTAATAGATATAATTGATAACATTATTTATGCATTCGGAACATGTCACCAGAACTCCAACCAATGGCACTGCAGTATTATTGTCACATGTCTCCGTCTATATCACATGACCAGTATACTGCACTGAATTGGATTGGAGGGAATTTTGGTCACTTGATACAGACGTATATCTGACATATTTATGTTTTGTTATAATTTTGACACAGTTTTATGTCAATTTCTCGAGACAGGAACATCAGATAGATTTCTTACAGGTATCCTTAGACTCTTGAAATTCTCAGGTTTCAGCCTATACCCCCTTTCATTTTTCCTTTACAGTCCCTTTAAGATTAAAAAATCGTTAAGTCTATTTAAAAACTAAGTATTGAAAACTAAATAGGTGAACCTGGACTTGACACTGTGTGTGCTGATGTTATCAGAAAAATCCTAACAGTGAGACCTTATATTTTATTTGACTGATAAAAATATTTTATTAATTGTATTTTTAGTTTCTGGATTCCAGGAGTTTAAAGAAGCTGAGAGAAGTATCATCATCCATCAGGGATAAGGTTGAGGAAAACAGCAAGATGGTACATTACTGGTCACTTACTTCAGAATTTTCCATAGAGAATCTTGAAAAGTTTGCTGATGAAGTTCAAACTGTTCTAGGTGATCTTTCTAATTCCAATTTCAACTATAAGGCTATAACCACTTTTTGATAAAATAAATGGAAAGCAATAAGAAATTCTAGTATTATTTCAGGTCTACTTGTTAATGATGCCACAGATGAGGGTCTCAAGTATTTTGCTAGAAAACATCCAGAAATTATAGAATTCCAGCTTGGATCTGATGACACTGACACTGACACTGACACTGACACTGTTTCTGTCACTGACACTGACACTAGTAAATGCTCACTTAATGGGTTACAGACAGTAATGTCACTTCCTAACCTGACCTCAGTGAAAATAAACAGGAAAATTCAGCCAATTCCAGACCAAAGCATCTTCAGTATGCTATTCATACTGTCCTCACGTCTGACCACTCTGGGATTATACAACTTACAAAATATTCCAGAAGAATCAATTCTTGTCCTACTACACAGCTGCAGTTCAAGCTTGAAGACAATTCATCTTTCAGGAAATTCAAATATAACTGACGTAATTCTCTTGAAAATCTTTCAAAAGTTTGGTAGCTCACTTGAATCACTTGACCTTTCTAATTCTAATGTCACTGGAGAGAAATTATCAGAATTCAATGGATCTTTACCTGTTATAACAGAGCTTGGTTTATTTAATTGCAAGCTAACTGACACAGGCTTGTTATATCTTCTTCATCTAGGTAGAAAAACCCTTGACAGCATGGTAATAGCGTATACTCCAATTACTGGCGAGAAGTTGAAAGAATTTGAGGGAACCATGGAATGCTTGGAGACCTTTGATTTCCATTCCTGTGAACAAATAACAGATGGAGGCAAGCTTACTTAAACATTTAATAAATTTTGTTTGAAAATAAATCAGAATTGAGAACTCAGAATCAAATGTTGTTTCATTTTAGTCTGAATGATTTACAGTTCAAATTCATTATACTTTTAAAAATTATTTAAAAGAAACAAAAATTTTATAAGTTCAAATCAAACTTAATGTTTTAGATTTTTTTTTTTACTTGGGAATAATTTTATTTTATCTAACAGGCAGATGATGAATGCAAGTTTTTATGGTTCATGCTAAAATATCTCTATATTAAGGACTACTGCAGATAATCCGGATTTGTGGATCTACTCTCACAGAACTGAACCTCAGTTTTACCCCTCTTACTGGGGAGGGTCTTGTTAACTGTACCAGTTCCCTTGAGAATGTGGAGAAACTGGATTGCTCATTTGCCTTTGAGCTCACTGACCATGGACTTTTCCAGTTACTCTCTCTTTGTGGAGATAATTTAGAAACCTTGAATATAGATGACACTTGTGTGACCTGCAATATGTTAAGTATTGAAAACCTTCCTCATATTCAGAATTTGAAATCTCTGAATTGCAGTTCAACGTCACTAGTTGACAGTGGGCTGCTTCAGTTGTTACGCTTGTGGGGAAATACACTCACACATTTGGACATTGGTGATAATGATATTACAGGAGAAGGTTTGTCGGAACTGGGAGTTTGCTCTTTGCCTTGTATTGAAGAAATTTCACTTTGGTGTGAGAATCTAAGTGATGATGGATTGGTGAAGTTTCTCAAATTATGTAAAAAAAACTGTTAAAAGCCTTTATATTGGGGGTTCTTCCAAGATAACAGGAGAAGGCGTGGATGGCATTGAGGTAAGACATGTCCGCCTAAGATTATTTTGTTTATCTATTTCAATTTTTGTATTAATATATTTGTCTTTAAATAAGAAATGTGTTTTTTATATCTAATGCTTGATATTCACCAAGAATGTAAATAGTTACCCCTCAAAAACCATTGTGTTTCACAGTAGTATCTAAAGAGGGCTTAAGTTAGTAAAGAAAAAATTGAGTCAGACTAAAACTTTGTTGTTAAATATTTAAGTCTGCTTACAATACTTGCCTACGCTTCTTATTGCAGATAGAGATAGATGTATAGTTAATATATTTTTTATATATATTCTACTGTTTACACTCAATATTCTTATTCTTTGGTCCAATTTACGAAAAGTATTAAAAAAGGCGTAAAACCTACTAAAAACCGGGTTATTTGTTAACATTTTCACAGATTATTGAGTTTTCTGGCTCTCGGGAACACATTTGCAAATTAAACCCCCTTTTTAAAGTAATTATTTTCTTAATGCTCCAAAACCATTTCCTGGTAATCAATAAAAGTTTTTCCCATTTTGTGAAAACCAACAAACTTACAAACCTAACTATTTGAATTGACATATCTGTTTATCAGGGGGGTCTGCCCTGCCTAACAACTCTGGACATCGGGGGTGCAGATGAGCTCACAGAAACTGGTCTACGGAGGATCCTGGAACATCCTGGACCTGCATTTAATAAACTGATTTACCAGTTTGAGGGTATTCCTAATTTTTCCGCATCCTTCATTCAAGATATCCAACAACAGTATCCAAACGTCACAATTTCTTCAGAAAAAGATTAACAGAAAATAAGACGGAAAAGGTTATCTCTCCTTATACTTAGTTACTCTTTAAATTACATCCTTCAATGGACTGTTAAGGCAAAATAAATGGTGGTATTGGCACGAAATCGACATGCAACATGTAAAATGACCCATGGCTTTAATAATTATTTTGACCTCAGAAATGAATTCTTCATGCTCAATTATCGGTAAATCTACATACAATATGTAAAATCTATGCTAAGATGACCCATAACGTAACTGCTAGTTACTAGCACGCCAGTCAGACTGCTCTAATAATCATTTTGACCTTCGAAATGAATACCTATAAATCAGCATACAACATGTAAAATCTGTGACCCATACCGCTGGCTACTAGCGCGTCGGTCAGAGTGCTCAAATTTTTTTCCTTATTTCAAAAATGAATTCCTTGTCCCGATTTACCTGTTGTATGCCAAACTTGATAAAACGGATAATCTCAAATAATTTTTAAAATGTGCGCGCGCGGGGGGACTTGAGTTTTTTTGGCGCAAAACTATTTAAGGATTACTTTTTTTAAACGATTAGAAGCACATCAAGTTCATTCACTAAAAGCGCGTGCGCGCGCATTTTTGTTCAGATTTTTAAAAAATTGAAATTTGCATTTACAATACATATTTTTGAGTTCACCTGCTAAGACCATGCTCAGTTATGTTTTTAAAACTGTTTTAATTTTCGTGCCCTCCTCCCCCCCCCCCCCCCCCCCCCCCCTCCTTTCATCATCAGTTTAAAATTTTTGGTTTGTCATTATTTGGTCTTATGAATTTTTCCAATGAAATTACAATTTCAGCGAGGTAGAAAAGGTTTTAATAGTAAAATCCGGTTTAACAAGTATACTTTGGTCAATACTTGTTTATAATTCAGGGCTATTTACTCCTGACTTAATTTGAGGCGGAATTGTTCTCAAAAATATAGAAGTTAAAAATTGAAAGAATATTTTTAGTTTTGACTGTTGATCATAATTAAAAGATTTTTTGTTTTGTAAATTATATGTATTCCTAATCTTACATTGAGTTTAAAAATAACTTATTAATTTAGTTGCTGGGTTTCTAACCAACTATCAATAATCACTGCACACTATAGACTAGAGTTATAGATTTCGACAAAAAGGGAATTTTCAAGTGAACCCTGTATTAAATTATGTTAATTGTGTTTATTTCATTTTGTGCATCTACTGCATAAATCTGCAAATCCTTTAAAGTTATCAATATTTGCTCAAACGAAGGTTTGAAGGCTACAGCTGTAAATGGGGCTATTATGTGGCCAATATCACATAAACTTTATTTAAGATTTATTGTCTTTTTCTAAGAAATTTCACAACTTTTAAAAAAAACTGTTCAACAATTTTTTTTCATGGATTCTTGTTTTAAAGTTCAGACAAGAGACAAACTCTTAAGTTTCCAACTCAAGCATGGACCTCCACACTTTTTTATCTCCAAGAAGTAATCTACATGTGGCCGAACTGGGCCTTATCTCATAAAATATGATTTTACAAAATTAGGGCTGTCCCAATATAATACACTTTAGGACTGTCCCGAATATAATACACTTTAGGTATGTACCGAATATAATACACTTTAGTTGTGTCCCGAATATAATACACTTTGGGAATGTCACGAATATATGTTCTTTTTGTTAAATTTGTTATATTTGTAATTTTTTATTTTATTTGCTTTGATTATAAAAAAGATAAGATTAGATTTTTTTCCCAAAAATATATATTTTTTTAAGTATGAACAATTTGTAAACACCCTGAATTAATTGTTTGGTCTGAATACAAACAATAGATAAATGTCCAGTTTATTTTTATAATTTCAGAAGAATGTTCTTCCTCCTTCTCTCTCCAGTCTTGGTTATCTAACAACGACAAAAAACGCTAAAAACTTCGCCTTTGGTTTGAAAACGTAACTTTCGTTGTAAGACAATTTTCACAGAAACAATAAAGTTATAAACTGAAAACTGCAATATTTATGTAAGCATCTTTTATACCTGAAGTAAATAATTCCGGGTTTAAAAATACAATCGACCAGAAGAAAATAATAAGAAAATGTGGCGATTTCTAGTTCAGAATCTTAGAAATCATGATAAGCAACTCTACAAAATAGATGAGGTATAGTACTATTAATTATTATTATCATTATTATTTTATTATTATTTTCACTATTCTCTCGTGCGTTTATACAAACTTCCCACCGGTCCGTAAGCGGATTGATATCCCATCCCTACACTGTTCAGTGTTCACACCTCACAGTCACACAACAAATATTGCAGAAATATAAAATCAATCCTATAAATACTTCATCCTGTAGAAGTGAATCCATATATACGCGTGGAAGGAATCCTTATTAATATTATCCCGTATATACTTAGTTATTATTATAGTTATTATTATTATTATTATTATTATTATTATTATTATTATTATCGTTATCGTTATCGGTATCGGTATATTATCGTTATCGTTATCGTTATCATTACCGGTATCGGTATCGTTATCGATATTGTTATCGTTATTATAATCGTTGCGTATGCCGACCAAACGGCTGGATTGAATGAGCTGTAATTTTTTTGTGGACACTCATGGCTAATTTTCCCTAAAAAAAATTCTAATTTTTTTATCCACGGGCAACTACAGGTCCTTCACCTAGTTATATATTTATTCCTATCTACAAATAAACAAGACATTCATATATATGTTGCGAAATACGTATAGCCGGCCAAACGGCTGGACCGATTTGTGGACACTCATGGGTGGCCGGGGGGTGTTATAGGCTGAAAAAAATCGATTTTTTGTTTTCAAATTTTTTTTGATTATTTTTTTTTCAACCTTTTTTTCACGGGCAACGCTGGGCCCTTCAGCTAGTTATCAATATTATTACTTTTTTATTGTTATTATTTTTTTGTAGGTTCCTGAGTATCAAAGGTTTAATCCTTACATTAGAACAGGATACAGGTCTTCACAAACCTACCTACAGTGCCTTAAGGTTAGATAAGGCGGAAAATGGCCGAAAGATGCCACAATTTGATTAGAAAAGAACCCTTTTGAACTGTGATATCTTTTCAAATTAAAATCTTTACATAAATTATCGTACCTGTATTTTGCTCTATAATTACATAATAATTTCATATGCACCTAAGAGTCAGGACCCACCTAGACAGAAGGTTTTTTTGTATTTTTTAACCCCAAAATTTTAATGGATCTCAAATTCCGATTTTTTAAATTACTTTTCAATTCCATTCTTTTTTTATTTCTTTTCTATAATTTAAAACTTGTTTGTTCAGTCTTTGCTGTATTTCCACAATGAAACGATGAATATTTGGACTCATGTTCTTGGATTTCTTGCCTTCGGAACCCTTCTTGCCTGGGATATGTATGCTCCGCCTAGTAAAGTATCCTGGGAGGTGAGCAGCGTAGTTCGTAAAATCACCACTAGATGTCTCTGTCAGGAAACTTTATCTAACGTATATTCAGGATTTTGCTGTGATCCTCTGCATTATAACGTGCTACCAGGCCTGTATGATCCTCTCAGCTGTTTATCACACCTTCACGGCACACTCCAAGCAAGTGTCTGACACCTGCCTTTGCCTTGATCTAGCCGGTAAACAAAAGTTTGGAAATTTAACAACAGATGTCTCCGATGTCAGAAGTTTTTCCTTATGCAAATTATAATTCTAGGAATTGCAGCTTCTATAACAGCTTCCTATGTTTCTGGAATCTACTATGCCTTCTTCTGCTCTCCTGATTGGAGAAACTTTTACCTTGTAACAGTAGGTAGGGTCATGCCCTTTCGTGTACAAATTGTAACAATTGAGTATTCAGTATGCAAGTCTAAAGTACAAGCAGGGTGCCCAACCTTGTGGATTAAATCCCCAGAAGTGCCAAATCTGGGGATTTTGAAAACCCTTGGGGATTTGTAGATATTCTGGGGATTTTAATATTTATTCTGATATTTCTGATATTCTGTCAAAAATTAATGAAAAACATGTCTCGAAATTATAGGAAAGTTTTCCTGTAACATATATATCTCTCTGAAAGGGGGTTGAGTTTTACATTTTTTTAAATTTAAATATTGTCAGTTTGTTAGATGAGTATTGTTAATCTGGACAACTTTTAGAAATAAAGTTTTCTGTAAAATTAAAATTTCCACGAGAAAATTAATTTAAAGGTAGAAAAAATTCACAAATGTTGCAGTTAGTAAATTTTTTTTTCAAAATATTACAATCTGAAGATGTCTGAGATTCCACTGACGCTCATTTGTTTTCATATCGGTATCTTGAAAATTGTTTAATCAGGATCAAAAAAAATATTTTTTGGAATTTTGGTTTAACATTAGTTTTTTGGCAATTTTTTTCAAAGTATGTAACATGAGCTCTGAATTGTAAGCAACTATTTTTTTCGAAGTGTGTAATGTGACTTTTAATCAATTTTTGTGTTTCAGAGTTTTAAATGAAACTATAACATTTGCACTGCAGTAAAGAGATCTGAAATTGCATCAGTTACAGAAATAAATGTTAAAAACTCTCATAAACCCTCCCAAAAAACTCTAAAAATTAAGCTTTTTTCTGCAGGAAAAATTGAGGATTTTGTGGATAAAAATTTGCCTTTCAGTGGATTTTTGACAATTTAGAGTTGGGCACCCTGAGTACAAGGTTATCCAAATACCCATAAAGGATGAAACTTCAGGTACAACGGTACAGAATTTAAATTACTAATTTGCATTAAAAAACTGTATGCTAAGCAGAAAACAAAACTTTACTTTAAATCGTAATTATTTTACTGTAGATCATCCTTTGTGGGTTCCTTCTTATTTGTAATGTACATATTTGTACTTCAAACTTTAATGTTATGTACTTTTTTCATCGTTCGTTGCCAATGTACCTTCAGTAAAATATTTGTTTTCTGAATCAATTATGAACTTCATTTAACTCGATGGTTTTAGCTAAAGTACAAATTGTTAGTGTACTTTTTTATTAACTATACGTAACGTACAACCATAATGTTAATATTTCCTTTCAGTAAATATTTACATTATTTATGTCCGAGATAAAATACTGTGCAAAGACAAAAACATATTTATTATCTTATAATTATTTGTTGTTAAAACTGGTTTTAAAAACTTAGAATTCAATTTAAAATGTTTTTTTTCAGGAATAATCATTACTCTTGGACTCCTCTTCAGAAATATTCTAAAGAACGATAAATATGTCAAAATTAGGAACATTGCTCATTTAAACGAATCATCATATTTCAAAGCGATGAGAAGAAAAATGGGATTTAACGTTTCTTCTGTTTTGCCTATTTTCCATTTCTTATAAAACACTAAGCTGAAAGAAAATTTGAAGGGTAAAAGCGTTAAATGTTGATTTTTCGCCACCATCATTTAAATATTTAATGAGAAAGCCGTTTACAGATTGGTTTACTTTGTACTCTGGGCCTTGTACGGTACTGTACCAGCCCTGCATTGGGTCTATCTCAGGTAAATATGTGTGTACATAATGTACTCCGTTTACGTTATACAGAGGCCTTAATAAATTGTTAATTTCTTTAAAAAGTTTTAATGTCCAAGAGATAAAGTTAATTTCTTTTGGTTTCTCTAAAGATCGAAATTGAGATCGAAAAAATCCTGAACAGCTGTTTTCAAAGCTAAATTAAAAGTGCCCATGTGAAGATCTGGATCATTGCATACAAAGATCGTACCTTTTACTTGTTTTCTAATTCTGATTTTATTTCCAGTATTTATAAAAAAAATATTTTATTGATATTTTACTTCTAGTGGAGGTTTTGGAGATGAGATTGTAAGAATATTTTTGCCACGAATTGGTAAGTATTAATTAATTAATTAATTAGTAAAGGACCGAGTTGAAGTATTTTCAGCCAAGCCTTTTATCCTAAAATGATTTAGCCGGTAGCAACCAGCGTATTTTCTTTTATCCTAAAATGATTTAGCCGGTAGCAACCAGCGTATTTTCTATTGAAAAATCTTGATTAATTCTGTGTATAAAGCAAGTCAGGTTCAATTTTTCAGTGTGTGCAATGAATTACATAAATTCAGTAAATTCAATTAATGCATTGAGTTAATTCTTTTATCCACCTTAACCCCCCCCCCCCTCTTTCTTCCTAAGCTCTGAATTCGACGTATTTAGGCTTAAATCCAAATTGAATGCAACTTTACTTAACTTATTTGATCATTTTTTGATGAATTTTGACGGGACTGAGTCATGCACTGAAGACCAAATATTAAGTGACCCGCAAATTATTGATTTAAATGTCTGATGTTTTTTCATTTTGAAAATTGATTAATTTAAATTTTTTTCCTATAGAAAAAGCGTATTTATGTTGCAGAAATGTAGGAGTGTTATCAAAGTAAACATTTCATTATTGATCTGTCAAGGGTATCATTGTGAATCGATCATGACACTCTTTAAATGAAGTCTACAGTCAGTGGCGCAACTAGGGTGGGGGCGAACCGAGTTTCGCCCCCTCAGCAAATTTCGCCCCCCTCTTGCCCCCCTCCCCTTACTTGACTCCAGCATGATTTGTGGACCATCTTTTATCAAATTTTGTCAATGAAGAAAAAATTCCCAAATATTTCTCTGGCGCTTCGCGCATAATTTCTGATAGAATTTGTAACTATTTTCTCGTTTTTGAATTGAGGAAAGTCAGTCAATCTTAATTAATTCTCTCTAAGAAACCTGTACATATGTTGCAATAACAAGAATAATAAGGATTATATATCAGACTATTAGAACTTTTGCACACTATTAGAGGAAAACAGGATAAGCCTGGGACATTTTTAGATAAAGCTATATGATGATAAAAATGTATCCAGAATTCAAATGTACAACAAATAACTAGAAATAACTAGAAATAACTTATACGTTGCCTAACTTTTGGTTTGCTTCATCAAATAATTAGAAAAAACCAGTAAAATCCTCTTTGTTGCCAAAAGAAACTACGTCCTAACTTTCACAATGCATTGAACCATTTCATTGTTGCTAAAAAGATTTCTAGGCCTCTTCAGGCTGTATAGACACACCCTTTCTTCTTCGCAAGTGAGACATCGTTGTAATTTCCCAACCATATATAAACATTGTATTTTTCATTATACTTTACTATGTACTGGAAAACTAGGAAAGAGGGACTTCGATCAAAAAGACGAAATATATTGTCAAGTACTGCCAGGAACTATTTAATACTTAGAACTGCACAGACCTACGATTAAAGGGACTATACATTACATAGTATAGTATAGTGTAGTGTATAATGGACAAATATTACTAGTGGATGATAGATGAATAGAGGATTTTATATACATAGTGAATATGACTAAGCCAGTGACTAACAGACGCTAAGAAATACACGAAAAGACACTAGAAGAATCGATTTTTTTTGGCGCTTTGCGCACATGTTTAATTTACTAATGTCGTTCATATTAAAACTGTATGAAGAAAAAAAAATTTAAAACAAGAACAAGCCATTCATATTGTAAGAATTAAGTTTTTTATTAAGCAAGCCAACCCTTCAACAAATAAAAAGTGCTGTTTTTTTACTTCAAATCCTTAAATTGCAGCGGTTTTTTATTTTTCGAATGGGGAACTATCCCTTTAAGTTGTTATTGTTAAGTGATAATGTACGCAATCAGTGGGTTAGCTTTCCTCTTCTATATCGGGAAAATACCTGAAAGGTTTGGTCCTGGAAAGTTCGACTATCTAGGTAAAAAAAATATTACTAATCTTTATTTTTAAGTTTTAAATGATAATTTCCCCTCACACAGACTTTTTTTTATAGAAATTGAATTCATTGTACTTCTGATAAAATGGTTCGATAATCTATATCACAGAAAATATAAAAACGAAACAAATTTTTTTTCATTTTATTTTTTTAAGCATAATATTTTTTACACCCAACATTATTTTTGTGCTGATCAATGTGTATTAAATATCTCCAAGTTTTGAATAAGAGTTTTCGAGAACAAAAATCATTATTTCTTTTCTCTTTTCTGTAAAGGGAGTTCTCATCAGTGGTGGCATGTTCTGATCTTCCTCTGTCTGGCCTACTGGCACAATACAGGGTTCACCTTCGCAGAATTCAGGTTTTGTTTCATTAGGGGTTAATTGATTGATTGAGCGGTTAATTGATTGGTTGGTTGATTGATGATTGATTGATTGATTGATTGATTGGTCGATTGGTTGGTCGATTGATTGTTTAAGTAGTTGTTTGGTTGCATTAATGATTTATAAAATAAGACCTTCAGGATTTTTCTTGTATTGATCATCATGATCAATTACATTTTCAGAGGCCGTTTTTCACTGATTTATTCATTGATAGATTTTTCCTTGATCAGACGTTGGTTTATGAACTGATTGATTGGCTGTTGAAATTACCAACTGATTTTAATTTATTTAGATTAAACATTGAACAAACGTTTTGACAATTGCTGACAGGGTTATTAATTGGTTTGTTGACTGATTGATTGATTGATTGATTTATTGATTGATTGATTGATTGATTTTCTAGACTGGAAAATCAATGTGCTCCAAGCATAGACCCAGCACTGAAGCAGAGAATACTGGAAAAGTTTTGGATCAACTTTTAATATTTTTGGCTTCCACAAGTTCACAGAGTACATTTAAATTATGAAGCATCTTTGCAAACATACATAATGAATATGTGTTTTATGTATGGTAGAAAGTAATTATAAAGTATATTGTATGTTGTATGTTCAATTTAAGTAAACAAAGTTATGTCAGTTTGAAATTTTACCGGTGATTTGTAGTCTTTATTTTTTTATTACATTTTACAGTTTTCTTCAAATTTTTGTTTAACTTTTAATGTTGTTGAACGTTGTAAGACAAAATAAATTTTGATAAGTTTTATAAAATTGTTAATAAGGTGTTTTGTTATATTTTGGATAATCTTTATTCTATATAAATTGTAAAAACTATGAAAACTTTAAACAAATACATTTTATGTATATTAAACGATACAGTACAATATTTAATATTCCATGCATTCCATTGGGCTATAAGTAATTTTGAGGGATTTTCATGTTCAATGATTTTTGAAATCTTCCTAAAACTTGAGGAGATTAAGGAGATAAAATTAGTTTTCGTCTCATTTCTTGATTTAATAAAAACATTAATTTTACAAATTAAAGAATTCCAACTTGCCTTTTTTGATAATTTGACTGCACTGAAAAATTTTGTAATAAAATAATCTTATTTTTGATAATTCTTTATTAATATCTCTTTTAAAAAAAATAATGTTATAGCAAATATTCTGTGATTTAACATTAAGAAGCTAAATTTTTCTTGAAAATAAGTATTTTATCGGCTTGTAAAGGCTCAAAAGCAAATCAGTATTATTTGTTTTTTTGCCTCTTGGTTCAAAATTTTCTGTCTGAAAATTGTTATTTTTCATTTTAATCAAATAAAAAGTGATATTTTAAGACTCTAAGTAAATATTCAACTTTACATTTATAATTGCATAAACATTTACTTCGTTGTAAATCTGTTAAAATAATATGAATGAGTAAACAATAATATTTAAAAAAAAAATAAAAATCTGACCTTTTCAAAAGGTGCGTTTCTTAGCAATCAGAGTTTTCCGATAATATTTGATATCAATATTTATAATCAGTTCTTTTATCTTATATCTTATATCTTATATCTTATATCTTATATCTTATATCTTATATCTTATATCTTAAATTTAATATCTTAAATCTAATATCTTGGATTTGCACTTTCAAAGTTTAAAACTCATGTTTTATGGTCGAATTTTTTCAGAAATCATGTCTGTTGATAGTTATCAAACCCCATTAAACAGTCGCTACTCAAGCGCAGAAATGCAGTTTAATTTCAGGTGAACCAAGGTTATAATGCAGGGAAAGTTAATTGCAGTTGCGTTCTCTCTGAGCGGAATTTGTAAACAAGAATAGATGTATCAGTGTTCGTTTAGTATCCGAGGAGGATAAAAGCATTGAATTTTGATAATTTTGATAATTCTCATATTAGTTTCCAATGACCAGAATATTTCATTGAATTTTTATGTGAAAGATGGATCCCATGTCAGGCTTCAACATCTGTCTTGTGTTTACATTACCGCCTAGAGACAGTACACTGCAGTACGAAAGACGCGTACACCTCTGAAATAACTTTCCCTTGCATTATAACCTTGAGGTGAACTATGTAGAAGTGTATACTGTACCCTTCAGTGTACATGATGAACATGAGAAAAAAAAATTGACTATTGAAGTACCACATTTTTGAATATGTAAAACTGGAAAACGCCATTAATTTTAATGTAAACTAAACAAGGGTACGATAATCTAGAATGAAATAATTGCATAAGCCCTACAACCATGGATGCAGTTGATGGATCTCGAAACTCCCTAGGATTTACATTTGTTATGTCATAGAAGAAAGTAATTTTTTTCTGAGATGACCTTTAAAGTCGTCTTGCAAGGCAGTTTACCCCTTGAGGAGTTCATTTTCTGATATTTTAATTGTTCATTTTACGTACAAGGTTTTATAAGCAATGTAAAAATGGGAATTCTTCATAGAACCTTTATATGATATTTTTTCCTTTTTCTTATTTTTCCTATCAAATTTAGCTATTTCTGACCCTAAAAGTTTTTAAATTCAGTAAACACAAAAAATTCATTGGTGGATTTATGGATTAAATTAAATGTTAAACTAATGTTAGTGACCGAAAGAAGTTTTCCACGTGGCGGAAGTTATGGTTGCTGTTGGCCGAAGCAGAGAGGGAGCTGGGATTAGGTGAGATCAACCAACAGGGGTGTATCTAAACAAATTAACTAAGATCAGGGGGAAACTGATATATTTGACGTAAGAAGTTTTCCCATCCTTTTTCACACTTGTTTTTATTCATTTTCCTTAATCCGCGAATAAAACCACAAAAAATTAGCTTTTTGCAAACATACTTAATCTTTAGAGGAAAAATTATTTTAAAACTTGGGGGGCGTTGGGGTTTAATGATTTGTTTTCAGGAAAAGAACAAGCAAGCTAATACTATACTATTAAAGATTTAGGGTTTGTTTTTGCTTTGATGTAAACCTTAAGACGGATTTCAATTCTGAGAATTAAAGATAAGAAGGGTTTCAATTCTGAGATTTAAAGAAAAGACGGATTTCAATTCTGAGATTTAAAGAAAAGAAGGGTTTCAATTCTCAGATTTAAAGATAAGAAGGGTTTCAATTCTGAGATTTAAAAATACTACTCTTAAAATTCACCAGCAACGTTTTTCTTGCTATGGATTTTGGCTAGTATACTTTACACCAAGCTAAACTGAAGTATTCTAAGAATTTATTTTCCTATCTTTTTAGTTATTAATTGAACAGAATGAATTCTAGTATTCTGTCTAGAAATCAGTGAGGAACAACTGCAAGAAATGCGGGAAAATCTGGATAATATTGATTTTGCATTGGCTGCTCAGGAGGAAAAGAAACTGAGGTAATAAAAAGGAAAGAATTTATTTTGCATGATTTCCACAAATTGGTGATTTAATTATCATCATCAACGTGATTTAGACATGATGTCATGGCTCATGTTCACACATTTGGAGCTGCATGTCCCAAAGCTGCTCCGATAATTCATCTCGGAGCTACCTCGTGTTATGTCGGGGACAACACGGATCTGATCCAGCTTAGGTTAGTCTAGTATTAAATAATCATGTGTAAATAACAATTCACATCGTGATGTGGTCGGTGTTTTTATCAACACAACGACTTTTCTTTCAAGTTTTGATTTCGAACTAGCTTTTTCAAAAGAGAAGTTGTTAATTGAAAGCTTCTCTCTGTTTCCATGTTTATGTGTATCCATTCTGTTGGAAAGCTTGGTAGGTTTTAAAAAACGAAATCAAAAGTCGTCTTGTATTGATAAATATACGACGACGACAGTACAATAAGTGATTTTCTATGATTTAAAAAAAAATTTAATAAGATATGAAATGGGTCCTAAGTAATTATTTTTAGGGATGGCTTAGATATTCTTCTTCCCAAGGCTGCTCGCTGTATCAGCCGACTGGCAGCATTTGCAGAAGAGTTCAAAGATCTTCCAACACTTGGTAATCACAACAAGAAGTTTAATCATTAAATTTCGTGGATTTTCAAAAAATGTTTCGTTTGTTGGACGACCGTGTCTAATAGTCATAATATCCACCCGTATTGGTCCTAACTTCCTAAGGCCCTAAGGTACATCTTGGCGTGACATATATATATATAAAGTTGTTCTCTCTGTTTATATGTCTGTACGTTTGCTTGTCCAATCATAACTTGGAAACTCTTGGACCGATTTGTTTAAATTTTGGTTGGGGAACTCTGGAGACCCACGGGGATGTTGGGATTCTAAGTTGGGTGGGTAAATCGTTAAGTGCGGGTAAACGGCGGGAGTAACTTTTAGTAACTTTGGCAGCGCTGGGTTCCCAAGCTAGTCTCCAATAATTTAGATTCCATCCCCAGTTAATGATTCCGTAATTCAAATAAACAACCTGTGACATTTTAAAAAAGCAACTGATAACTTACCTTATATATCTTTACAGTTTACCTTATATATCTTTACAGTTTACCTTATATATCTTTACAGTTTACCTTATGTATCTTTACAGTTTACCCTATGTATCTTTACAGTTTACCTTATATATCTTTACAGTTTACCTTATGTATCTTTACAGTTTACCTTATGTATCTTTACAGTTTACAACATGATGTTGTAG
The DNA here is from genome assembly GCF_000591075.1 of Eurytemora carolleeae. Taxonomy (NCBI): domain Eukaryota; kingdom Metazoa; phylum Arthropoda; class Copepoda; order Calanoida; family Temoridae; genus Eurytemora; species Eurytemora carolleeae. Next base: position 20,331 of record NW_019398100.1, read on the forward strand.
ACCTGCGATATTTTAAGTTCTACTAGATCAAAAAGTCAAAGTTTGAAATATCAAATATTTACACTTGAATTGCAAAGATATTGGGATAAGAAATTATAGTTTGAGACAAGTGATCAGCTCATTTTGAACAACAGTTCGGAAACCTAACTCTACCAATGATTATATCCAAGGTTTACACACCTCCAGCCTGCCCAGTTAACAACAGTTGGGAAACCTAACTCTACCAATGTTTCTATTCAGGGTTTACACACCTCTAGCCGACCCAGTTAACAACAGTTGGGAAACCTAACTCTACCAATGTTTCTATTCAGGGTTTACACACCTCCAGCCTGCCCAGCTAACAACAGTTGGGAAACCTAACTCTACCAATGTTTCTATTCAGGGTTTACACACCTCCAGCCTGCCCAGCTAACAACAGTTGGGAAACGAGCTTGTCTCTGGATTCAAGAACTTGTAATGGATGAATACAATCTAGCAGGAAAATATTCAATTTTATTTTTTTGATGAAGCTTCACGTTTTTACAGTTGAAGTGTTATCTGTTTCCTAACTAAATTCTTGAAAAAAAAACTCGGCAAAATCAAAATATGTTGAAGACGTCCCAAAATGTCGGACTTTTTAAAAAATATTTTAATCCGATTTGATTTGATTGAGTGAATTTGATTTTATTTGATTTGATCTGATTTGATTTGATTGTATTGGATCTGATTGGATTTTAATTGGACTTGGACTTGGACTTGGACTTGGTCTTTGACTTGGACTTGGACTTGGACTTGGACTTGGACTTGGACTTGGACTTGGACTTGGACTTGGACTTGGACTTGGACTGAATTTAGATATTAATTGTTGAATATTTATCAGAGACTAGAAACAATCTAAGATTTAGAGGTGTAAAGGTAAGGATTCAAAGTTTAAAGAATATGTTCCCTGAAAATAAAACTTGAATTTTCGAATTTTTCTTGGAAAAATCCATCTAAAATATTGGGTTTTATGTTCACAGGGTACAACAGGAACTCAGGCTTCCTTTCTACAACTTTTCGATGGAGATCATGCAAAGGTAAAAAAATAAGTTTTTCATAAATATAATTTTTTTATTTTAGATTTTTCTTAATCATGTGACTTTGTAAGGAACAGAAACATTTTCAAAATTTACAAATATATATAATCAATGATCAATTAAGAGGAGCGTTGACCCCTATTTTATTGAATGATGGGTTGTCTGCTAATAATAATGATAATAATCTATAATGATAAAACAAATTGAGTATTTTGAGATCTAATTTTTCATGTTTAGGTTAAGCAGTTGGATGAAAAAGTGACTACTAAAGCTGGGTTTGCTAAAGCCTACATGGTTACAGGGCAAACATACTCAAGAAAGGTACTAATCAAGGACAGCGGTCTGAATAATTCCATTTCTCATCGCAAATGGGATCAGGGTTGAAAATATACTTTCTGTGTCATTGTGAACTTGGAAAGCTTTTTGTGTACAATTAATGTACTTCAAAAATGTGTATTGTGTACTGCATGCATTATGGGTGTTAAAAGAGTAACTTTTTTGTACTACTTGACATCATACTTCCAATTTTTTGCAATAACAAAATAGTTAATTTCTGCCCCTTATATCATTCGATTTCCATTTGAAATCGAATTTGGATGGAATTCAAGGGATTCGGCTTTGGGATTTGGTGAAATATTACAAACAACTTTATGCTCTTAATTAAAAATTGTACTACCATGCCAAGCCGGTTTCTCAATAAGTCAATCGACCCAGAAGCAGGCAGAAAACCTGGTTTATTGTTAGATCTGTGAAAATATATTCTTGTAGGTTGATGTTGATGTTATTAAATATGTACTTGTAGGTTGATGTTGATGTTATTAAATATGTACTTGTAGATTGATGTTGATGTTTTTTAAGATGTACTTGTAGGTTGATGTTGATTGTTGATGTTATTAAAGATGTACTCGTAGGATGATGTTGATATTATTAAATATTTACTTGTAAGTTGATGTTGATATTATTTAAGTTGTACTTGAAGGTTGATGTTGATGTTATTAAATATGTACTTGTAGGTTGATGTTGATGTTATTAAATATTTACTTGTAGGTTGATGTTGATGTTATTTAAGTTGTACTTGAAGGTTGATGTTGATGTTATTAAATATTTACTTGTAGGTTGATGTTTATGTTATTTAATATGTACTTGTAGGTTGATGTTGATGTTATTAAATATTTACTTGTAGGTTGATGTTGATGTTATTTAAGTTGTACTTGAAGGTTGATGTTGATGTTATTAAATATTTACTTGTAGGTTGATGTTTATGTTATTTAATATGTACTTGTAGGTTAATGTTGATATTATTAAATATTTACTTGTAGGTTGATGTTGATGTTATTAAATATTTACTTGTAGGTTGATGTTGATGTTATTAAGTATGTACTTGTAGGTTATGGTTGATGTTATTAAATATGAACTTGTAGGTTTATGTTGATGTTATTTAAGTTGAACTTGAAGGTTGATGTTGATGTTATTAAAGATGTACTTGTAGGTTGATGTTGATGTTATCAAATATTTACTTGTAGGTTTATGTTGATGCTATTTAAGTTGTACTTGAAGGTTGATATTGATGTTATTAAAGATGTACTTGTAGGTTGATGTTGATGTTATCAAATATGTACTTGTAGGTTGATGTTGTTGTTATTAAATATGTACTTGTAGGTTGATGTTGATGTTATTAAATATGTACTTGTAGGTTGATGTTGATGTTATTAAATATGTACTTGTAGGTTGATGTTGATGTTATTAATTATTTACTTGTAGGTTGATGTTGGTGTTATTAAATATGTACTTTTAGGTTGATGTTGATGTTATCAAATATTTACTTGAAGGTTTATTTTGACGATATTAAATATTTACTTGTAGGTTGATGTTGATGTTATTAAAGATGTACTTGAAGGTTGATGTTGATGTTATTAAATATTTACTTGTAGGTTGGTGTTGATGTTATTAAATATGTACTTGTGGTTGATGTTGATGTTATTAAATATGTACTTGTAGGTTGGTGTTGATGTTATTAATTTTTGAATTGAGGAAAGTCAGTCAATCTTAATTAATTCTCTCTAAGAAACCTGTACATATATTGCATTAACAAAGCAAGAATAATAAGGATTATATCAGACTATTAGAACTTTTGCAGACTATAAGAGGAAAACAGGATAAGCCTCTGACATTTTTAGATAAAGCTATATGACGTTAAAAATGTATCCAGAATTCAAATGTACAACAAATAACTAGAAATAACTAGTAATAACTTATACATTGCCTAACTTTTGGCTTGCTTCATCAAATAATTAGAAATAACTAGTAAAATCCTCTTTGTTGCAAAAAGAAACTACGTCCTAACTTTCACAAAGCATTCAACCCTTTCATTGTTGCTAAAAAGATTTCTAGGCCTCTTCAGGCTGTATCGACACAACCTTTCTTCTGTGCAAGAGAGACATCGTTGTAATTTCCCATATATAAACATTGTATTTTTCATTATACTTTACTCTGTACTGGCAAACAAGGAAAGAGGGACTTCAATCAGAAAGACTAATATGGCTTATAGACAGACGAAATATATAGTAAAGTACTGCCAGGAACTATTTAATACTTAGGAGTGCATAGACCTACGATTACATAGTATAGTGTAGTGTATAAGAAGAACAGAATTTTTTGGCGATCCGCGCACATGTTTAATTTACTAATGTCGTTCATTTTAAAACACAAGAACATATTGTAAGAATTTGGTATTTTATTAAGCAAGCCAACCCTTCAACAAATAAAAATGGCTGTCCCTTTAAGTTGTTATTGTTAAGTGATAATGTACGCAATCAGTGGGTTAGCTTTCCTCTTCTATATCGGGAAAATACCTGAAAGGTTTGGCCCT
>NW_019398101.1:0-24350 GCF_000591075.1 Eurytemora carolleeae
CTAGATTTAGTTTCCTGACAGGGTTTCCTCAACTTTTTATTAAACAATTTGGCTTTACGTTTTCTCGATATTATCAGTGCTTTAGACATCCAGGGCTTAAAAGGTCTATTTTTTCTGGAGGATTTACATTTTTTTCAGGGAATGAACATTCGAAGCAGTTATCAATTGACTCAAAAAAATTATTAAATGCATTGTCCTGATCTTAATTTAGATAACAAAAGCCTAAATATCAAGTCAAAATATCAAAAGCCAAAATATCAAATTACACAAAAGCGTCAAAAAGATTTTTTGCCGCATACAAATAAATAAGTAAAATGGGGTAGGTAAAATAAATGAAAAAAAGATTGATCGCATCACTACGAATCGCATTCCCCCACATACAATCCGATCCGATCCGATCCGATCCAATCCAATCCAATCCAATCCAATCCAATCCAATCCAATCCAATCCAATCCAATCCAATCCGATCCAATCCGATCCAATCCGATCCGATCCAAACCGATCCAAACCGATCCAAACCGATCCAATCCACTCCGATCCAATCCAATCCAATCCAATCCAATCCAATCCGATCCGTTCTGATCCGATCCCCAATCCATTGAAAATCATAATAAAATGAAGACCTGGTTTGTGTATGAAGCTGCTGCTGAAGTGGTTCCAGCCCCAAAAACTGGTTTGTTTGGATTATCTGCTCCAACTTGTTTAGTTAGTTTCATGATCTCTGATTCAACCTCATCCAACTTCTCCCTAGATCAATCAATTAATCAACGAATCAACGAATCAACGAATCAACGAATCAACGAATCAATGAATCAATGAATCAATGGATCAATGAATCAATGAATCAATGAATCAATGAATCAATGAATCAATGAATCAATGAATCAATGAATCAATGAATCAATGAATTAATGAATCGACGACTCAAGCAATGAATAAATCAATGAAAAAATCAATGAATAAACCAATGAATCAATGAATAAATCAATGAACCAATGAATAAATCAATAAATCAATCAATCAATCAATCAATCAGTAAAAGGATGAATGAATGAATGAATGAATGATGAATTAACCAATGAAAAAATCAATCATTCACTCAATCAAGCAATCAAAGAATCGATCAAAGAATGATCATCCATATCTGCTCCAACTTGTTCGATTAAAGATGGCAGTGCCCGATTTACAACAGAAACCTGAAAAGCTTTCAGGGGTGTATATTTTTCTGTTTGCCCATCCCCCCCCCGGGGCAAAAATATGAGCTTTCATTGGGTTTGGGGGGAAAATGAGGAAAAAAGAAAAAAAATGGGAAGGGAAGGGGAAAAGGGAAGAGAAAAGGGGGAAGAGGAGAGTGATAAGAGGAAGAGATATGTGAAAAGTGGCAAGAGGGATGGGAGAAGGGGCAAGAGAGAAGGGAAAAGGGAAGAGAAAAAGTGAAGAGGAAAGGGAAAAGAGGAAAAGGGAAGGGAAAAGGTAAAGAGATATGGGGAAAAGGGGCAAGAATGATGGGAGAAAGAGCAAGAGGGAAGGGAAAAGGTGCAAGAGAGAAGGGAAAAGGTGCAAGAGAGAAGGGAAAAGGGGCAATAGAGAAGGGAAAAGGGGCAAGAGGGAAGGGAAAAGGGGCGAGAGGGAAAGGAAAAGGGGCAAGAGGGAAGAGAAAAAGGGGAAGGGGAAAGAGAAAATGAAAAAGGAGGGAAGAGAAAAGGAAAAAGTGGAGAAAGGAAGAGGGAAAAAGGGAAGGGAAAAATACAGCAAAAATTTTTTTTTTTTACAAAAAACAGTATCAGAAATGCTTTTAAAAAATCTCAGGGAAGACCTTGAAGTTGACCTTTTAGGGCACCAAAACGCTCCATTATTCTACTAAAATCGAAAATTTTCTGTGCAGGGGGCTTTGCCCGCCCTGCACCCCCCGCCGCAGCACAAACTTCTTCCAAGATTGCGTGGGCTTCAGAAACCTGTTAATAGAACACTTTTTAAGTTGTTAATTTAGGGGAAATTATGATTCTGAAAAGGAAAGGGGGCAAAAATATGAGTCTCACAATTAATATAAACCCCTGAAAGCTTTGGCTGATAAAAGAAATGCAAATTTTTGATTATTCAAACTGGTTCATTTGTGGTTTCTATGCAAAAGCGACTTTTAAGAATAATGGAGAAATTCACAGAAATAAGCACTGAGCTGAAAACTTAAGAATGGTAAATATCGAGATTAATGATCCTCTCTTTTTCTGAATATCGAGACTAACCTAATCTTGTGCTTGTATCCTAAAAGTGTATCAAATTCGACCAATCGCGTATATGAAGTCGATAAGCTTGAAATTTTGCGCACCATTTTAGATTTATGGGAGAAACTCTCTAATTTTAAAAACCGGTTTTGATTTTTCTCTGCTATATCAAAGAAAGAACGGTTAAGGAAGAAAATCAGAAGTGTGTCCATGGGATACTCGGATTAAGTAAATGAGATAAGGGATATCTCATTCTTAAGTTTTCAGCTCTGTTCAAGTCAGAAAAACGATAGTATCTCGCACATTTTTGATCTGATTAAGGTTTTAAGGTTACCGTTGAAAATTTGACATATTTGCATTTGCATTTAAAATTACACTTGAGTCCCTTTAACAACATTATCTCAAATTCAACCTCAACCTGTACAGTGTACATGGCAACACAAACCTCATCTTTTCTCCTCCGTCATGTAGTTTAGATGCATACTTCAGACTGTTCAGTAGATCAAGCTTCTTTTTCTTCGCCCTCAAATATAATAATGTGAAAATATAAAAATGTTAAAACATGAAAATATAATAATGCTATCGCAAAAATATCAAAATAGCAAATAGAAAATGATCAAATGCCTAATTATGTTGTAAAAACGCAGTATGTTTCAATTAAGTCTACAAGCTAAAAATGTAAACAAATCAGAGAAAAATCAAAACTATGGATTGTACTGCATTGTTCACCTCAAAACCGGTTAAATGTCAACAACAAAGAGAAAACAAAGAGGAGAAGATAAGAGATAAGGGAAGCGAAGAAAAGAGATAAGAGAACAGAAGAGTAGAGAAGAGAAGAAAAGAGATGAGAGAACAGAAGAGTAGAGAAGAGAAAAGAGATAAGAGAACAGAAGAGTAGAGAAGAGAAGAAAAGAGATAAGAGAACAGATAAGTAGAGAAGAGAAGAAAAGAGATAAGAGAACAGATAAGTAGAGAAGAGAAGAAAAGAGATAAGAGAACAGAAGGGTAGAGAAGAGAAGAAAAGAGATAAGAGAACAGAAGAGTAGAGAAGAGAAGAAAAAGAAAAGAACAAACAGAAGAAAAAAAGAAGAAAAGAGGAGAGAAGAAAATAGAAGAGAAGAAGAGAAGAGAAAAAAGAAGAGAAGAAAGGAGAAGAGAAAGAAGAAAAAAAGATTGCATGAAAGAGAGAGCTTACAGTTTACAGACGTTTTATCATAAAAATATGTTTAAGAATACCTTAAACTTTAAAATTAACTTCATTGTAAAATTGTATAATATTTTTGAAAAAAAATATTTGTCCTAACTGTTTAGCGTACATTTTTTTGATCATTGAAAGATTTTAAACATTTGGCATTTGATATTCTGATTTTTTTGAAATGCTAGCTAGGAAACACACTCAACTTACAATTTTCCTGTTGTTCTACAAAGTTCCCCAATGAAAATTCGAGACAAATCGGTCAAGGGGTTTTAGTGAGTCATATGAATGATAATACTTTCATCCTTTTTTGTAACTTTGAAAGCTTTGTTTATTTTATTTTAAAGAAGAAAAATGAAAACTTTTTTAACAAATTAATTCAAAAGGATGAAAATTTACATTTAAGAAGTTCATTTTTTCATTTGTTAAAGGAACTCAAGGACCAGATTTTATGATAAGGAAAAGTAGTGGAACTATGCAGACAAGGTCTAGTTCTAGTTTTAGTTCTCTCGCTAATGGGTCATTCCTTGTCAAGTCAACCACCTGTGGACGGCATCTCACGGATTTTGCTGAAACTTTGCATAAAGCTTGGGGTATGAAAAAAAATATCCCGGAACCCGAAAATGAGCGTTCTGAGACCTTCGAGGCCGGAGATATGGCTCCAGAAAGTTTCTGATATTTCGAGATCTCGAGGACGGCCTCTATATTTCAAATAGCTCTAACTTTTTTGTTATTGAAGATAGTTCCGAAATTTTTTTCAGTTTTGAATAGGTAATCACAAGCTTGTATTAGCTGTTCAAAGAAAAAAATCATTAAAATATTATTTACAGGTCATAATTGCATTTTTTATTTTCAGCCTCCTTTGCGGATGAGTACCAATTCCGATTGTGTTGATTTTTTTTATTATATTTTTATACTGCCAAAAGGAAGGGGTTAGATAAGTTTTTTTTTTAAATGTATTTGTTTCTGTTGATAAAGGAGACCTGAAAATGTAAAGCTAATTTGAATTTCTGGATATAACTAAAAGGTAGTATTTCTGCTTAGTTATTTTTATCTCTCCTAAACATTGATTAATATTGAAATATTTGATACTTTTATGTGAGTAAGTGACCAAAATTATAATTGCAGACCATCAATTCAGAATTTTTGTCAAATATTGTACACTAAAAATTGCATGTGTGTATGACTGATTTTAAAATATTTCAGTGTAAGTCTAATTTTACACCTCAGATATTTGTCTTAAAGGGACTGTAAAGGAAAAATGAAAGGGGGTATAGGCTGAAAGCTAATCACTTTAGCTCTTGATCGCGACCCAGGAAAGTTATATATGATGTTCCTGTCTCGAGAAATTGATATAAAACTGTGTTAAAATTATACGAAAGTTCATGTATGTAAAATTTAGAAAATCTTAAACTTAAATCACGTGACCAGAACTATCACCAATGGCAGAGGATAAATAATTTTATGAATTAAATCTATTAAAAATAAAAATAACAAATATAAAATTAGAATTGGAGTAAATCTTTACTTTACAATTAGCTTTCTCTGGGATATCATCGTTTTCAGATTGGTTGCATATTTGCTGAATTTGATCTATTTAAACCTACTACTTTTATACAAAATTGTATATATATTAATTTTCATAAAGGGGGGGGGCATAACACGTATTACTCTGCGGGAAATTTAAACAGTGTATAAACATAACTTAGCATTGTCCTAGGAGGCTAATTTTTTGCATGAGAGCTTAAAATTATGTATATTACATGCATTTTTTGGTTTTGAACGAATCTGAGCAAAAGTGCGCGCGCGCGCTTTTTATTAAAAAATACGTCTTTTTGACAGTAAATCAATCTTAACTTCATTAATTGCACTTGAACATATATCCTGACACTCTTGAAACAAATATGCGCTCAAAAAATTCACCTGAAAAGCCTTAAATGTCCACGCGCGCGCGCAATAAAAGAAAATATCTTTGAATTCTTATTTGCAAAGTTTGGCCTAAGTCAGAATAAATGTAGCATGAGATACATCAAACTATAGCAAAATTGGGACAAGGAATTCATTTCCGAGGTCAAAATATACATTGAAGCCTTCTGACCGGCGCGCTAGTAGCCGGAAGTTACATTATGGGTCATCTTAGCACAGATTTTACATTTTGTATGTCGATTTATAGGTAATTGGGCACGAGGAATTCATTTCTGGGGTCAAAATAAATATTGGAGCATTCTGACCGGCGCGCCAGTAGCCGGCAGTTTTATTATTGGTCATCTTAGTGCGCTTTTTGTGAAAAAATACGACTTTTTTACAGTAAATCAAATTTAACCTCATTAATTGCACTTGAACATTTATCCTGACACTCTTGAAACAAATATGCGCTCAAAAAATTCACCCCCAAAGGCTTAAATGTCCGCGCGCGCGCGCAATAAAAGAAAATATCTTTGAATTCTTATTTGCAAAGTTTGGCTACGTCAGAATAAATGTAGCATGAGATACATCAAACTATAGCAAAATTGGGACAAGGAATTCATTTCCGAGGTCAAAATATACATTGGAGCCTTCTGACCGGCGCGCTAGTAGCCGGAAGTTACATTATGGGTCATCTTAGCACAGATTTTACATGTTGTATGTCGATTTATAGGTAATTGGAAACGAGGAATTCATTTCTGGGGTCAAAATAAATATTGGAGCATTCTGACCGGCGCGCCAGTAGCCGGCAGTTTTATTATTGGTCATCTTAGTGTGCTTTTTGTGAAAAAATACGACTTTTTTACAGTAAATCATTCTTAACCTCATTAATTGCACTTGAACATTTATCCTGACACTCTTGAAACAAATATGCGCTCAAAAAATTCACCCCCAAAGGCTTAAATGTCCGCGATCGCGCGGAATAAAAGAAAATATCTTTGAATACTTATGTGCTAAGTTTGGCCCAAGTTAGAATAACAGTTGCATGTGATACATCAAACTATAGCAAAATTGGGACAAGGAGTTCATTTCCGAGGTCAAAATAGACATTGGAGCATTCTGACCGGCGCGCTAGTAGCCAACCATTACATTATGGGTCATCTTAGTACATTTTTTACATGTTGTAATGAATCTGATGGCAACTACCCTTACTACCCCAACTACCGTCTGTTTTTTAGAGAGACCCCACCCCCACTCTTTGTTTATTCTATGTGCATGGTATACAAAATGGGTATCGATTCCCATTAAAACAATTGTTTTAAGCTTGTTTCTGGCATTCATAACACTCTCCCACCTTTACTCTCCTCACCCACCATCTGAAGGGTGCACATTTTGTCGTCAAAAAAAGGCATTTTTTACATACAGGACTTGAAATGGAATGACCCTAATCATACATTCATCTTGGTGGGAGAGGAATTAAGTATTTGTGGGTTTCTTCCCTACAAAAAAAATAATTTTTTTAACAAACTTCTTTAAAATGCTTCGACATAAAGCTAGAAGGAAAATTGATTTTGAGAAGGGGGAGGGGGTGATTTCTTGAAGAAAAAAATATACCCTGCCGATTTATCTTAAACCGTGCCTCTGGTGGAGGATTATTAATGGTTGGAAGACTAAATATATACTTCACCTACCTCTAGCAGTGACTCCAGTGTAAGATTATTAATGGATGGAAGACTAAATATATACCCCTTCCCCCATCTACCTCTCTAGCTGTGACCATGGTGGAAGATTACTGATGGATGGAAGACTAAATATACACCCCCCTACCTCTCTAGCTGTGCCTCTGGTGGAAGATAATTGATGAATGGAAGACTAAATATAAACCCCCTCCACCTACCTCTCTAGCTGTGACTCTGGTGGAAGATTATTGATGAATGGAAGACTAAATATAAACCCCCTCCACCTACCTCTCTAGCTGTGACTCTGGTGGAAGATTATTAATGGATGGAAGACTAAATATATACCCCTTCCCCCATCTACCTCTCTAGCTGTGACCATGGTGGAAGATTACTGATGGATGGAAGACTAAATATATACCTTCCCCCCACATACCTCTCTAGCTGTGCCTCTGGTGGAAGATAATTGATGAATGGAAGACTAAATATGTACCCCCTCCCCCCCCCACCTACCTCTGTAGCTATGCCTCCGGTGGAAGATAATTGATGGATGGAAGACTAACTGTATACCTCCCCCCCACCTACCTCTCTAGCTGTGACTCTGGTGGAAGATTATTAATGGATGGAAGACTAAATATATACCCCCGCCCATACCTCTCTAGCTGTGACTCTGGTGGAAGATTATTAATGGATGGAAGACTAAATATACACCCCCCTACCTCTCTAGCTGTGCCTCTGGTGGAAGATAATTGATGAATGGAAGACTAAATATAACCCCCCCACCTACCTCTGTAGCTATGCCTCCGGTGGAAGATAATTGATGGATGGAAGACTAACTGTATACCTCCCCCCCACCTACCTCTCTAGCTGTGCCTCTGGTGGAAGATTATTGATGGATGGAAGACTACTGCCGGAGAGAGTTTTAAACATACTCGGAGCCTGGGGTAGGTAACCTAATAGACGAAAAAATTAGTTCTTGGCATCAGTAAATTTATTTTTGATCTTTGGTGTCAAACTTTTACTTTGTTTGAGTTTTAAGAAAATAAAATAAAATGGAGCCTGGATATGTGCTATTAGGGATGAATAACATAGCGAGGGAGCCACAAAGTTTCCAGAGGACACTAAAGACGTTTACACCATGAACCAAGAAGTCTCCTGCAAACCAACACAAAAGTAAACAAGTAAGTAAGTAACTTTCTAACTCTCTCGAGTCCAGATCAAAGTGACAGAAATGACACAAAATGAACACCTCCTAAATAAACCCTAGTTACTGCTAAAATGTTTACCTGAGCTAACTGAGCGTTGCATCTCAGCTTTACCCAGAACCTCTCTGAGTTTCCCCATCCTTGCAACATCCTGTCTAATAGTTTCCTTTAGGTTTGCTCCTCCGTCAGGAAGGTTACGGCCCCTTAACAAGTAATGTAGGTTACGCCCCCTTAGAAGTAATGAAGGTTACGCCCCCTTAAAAGTAATGTAGGTTATGCCCCTTTAAAAAGTAATGTATGTTAAGCCCCCTTAAAAGGTATTGTATGTTAAGCCCCCCTAAAAAGTAATGTATGTTATGCCGCCTTAAAAAGTAATGTATGTTAAGCCCTCTTAAAAAGTAATGTATGTTAAGCCCCCTTAAAAGGTTATGTATGTTAAGCCCCCTTAAAAAGTAATGTATGTTAAGCCCCCTTAAAAGGTAATGTATGTTAAGCCCCCTTAACAAGTAATGTATGTTAAGCCCCCTTAACAAGTTCTGCAGGGTACGCCGCCTTAACAAGTTATGTAGGTTACACTGCCTTAACAAGTTATGTAGGGTATGCCGCCTTTTTAAGTAATGTAGCTTAAGCCGCCTTAACAAGTTAGGTAGGTTACGTCTCCTTAAAAAGTAATGTAGTTCAAGTAAACAAGTAATGTAGGCTACACCGCCTCAACAAGTAATGTAGGTTACTTACACCCCCTCAACAAGTAATGTAGGTTACACCCCCTTAACAAGTAATGTAGGTTACACACCCTTAACAGTAATGTAGGTTACACCCCCTTAACAATTAATGTAGGTTACACCCTCTTAACGAGTAATGTAGGTTACACCCTCTTAACAAGTAATGAAGGTTACGCCCCCTTAACAAGTAATGAAGGTTACGCCCCCTTAACAAGTAATGTAGTTTAAGTAAACAAGTAATGTAGGTTACACCCCCTTAACAAGTAATGAAGGTTACGCCCCCTTAACAAGTAATGAAGGTTACGCCCCCTTAACAAGTAATGTAGTTTAAGTAAACAAGTAATGTAGGTTATGCCCTTTTAACAAGAAATGTAGGTTACACCCCCTTAACAAGTAATGTGGGTTGCACCCCCTTAAAAAGTAATGTAGGTTACACCCCCTTAACGAGTAATGTAGGTTACACCCCCTTAACGAGTAATGTAGGTTACACCCTCTTAACCAGTAATGTAGGTTACACCCCCTTAACAAGTAATGTAGGTTACACACCCTTAACAAGTAATGTAGGTTACACACCCTTAACAAGTAATGTAGGTTACACACCCTTAACAAGTAATGTAGGTTACACCCCCTTAACGAGTAATGTAGGTTACACCCCCTTAAAAAGTAATGTAGGTTACATACCCTTAACAAGTAATGTAGGTTACACCCCCTAAACAAGTAATGTAGGTTACACACCCTAACAAGTAAGGTAGGTTATGCCCCTTCACAAAAAATATTAATACTTAAGAATTTGAATTGCATATTTATATTCAAAATATAAGCAATACTTTAAAACTAAGGGGTACATATATTTTTTTTAATGGATGTTTATAATTTTTATAAGCTTTTGTCCAAAAAAAACGTTTATTTTCTAACAAAAAGAGTTGCCGCTCCAGACAGACATAAATAACTTCTGGGGGAATACAAATATTATAAATAGTAGTGATTTTTCGAGAAAATAAACATCCCTGAAAATATTTTCAGACAAAACAACAAAAATGACAAGATGTAACTCCTACATGTGTAAAACAGAGAGCTATTTATAGCAGCTGCATTGCAACATACATCCTTCTCGTGTACAAATAGATACAGTTGGTGTTGAGGCAGTTGCTGATCAATCGACCAATAGATGAAATAAATTCAATAAGAGGATGACTGTTTGAAAGGATAAATCAAACTTTTTAACGCTTTAAAACTTCAAAATTTATATTCTAAAAATTAATATTAAGTTTAAAATAAAGAATCCTGTCGAAGACGTTCTTGAGTAATTTTATAATTTAAAAAAACATAATGTTTGCAAAATAAGAAAATTCAATTAATACTAGACTTTCAGGGCGCTTCGCGCCCATCTTCTATTTAAATTGTGAACATGTTCTTTTTGTTTACATTTTAAAACAAAGAAGAAAATTTTTTTGCGGACTTAAAAAAAAATTCGCGGATTTTCAAGAATTTAATTTTTTTTACAAAATTAAAAACCTTTAAAACACATTTTTTAATTTTTATCATTCCTAAACCTTCCCTGTGGTCACGTGATGTCCCACAAAAAAATTTGGGCCCGATCGGTTCAGCCGTTTTGACGTTTATTGGAAACAAACAAACAGACAGACAAGCCAAATGTATATATAGATTCAATTCAATGCAAGAGTAAGTTTCATTTTCTTCATAACTTCATGAGCCTTGGAACTGTACCTTGAAGAAAGGATGAATTCATTAGCTCTGATCTGAGATTTTAGAGTCAAAATCTGCTGTTCTAATTCATTCCTGTCCTTATCCGTGTACTCGGCTTTCCTGTACAATACAACGGTACATTTCATGTAATAATGTACATTAACAACCGTGTAGTAATCATAAGTTAGTGAGAAACTACTATTGTATTTAAAGCCCCCCCCCCCCCTAACAAAAATTATAAATCAGTTAATTTTTTTAATTAAATCATTTCAGGGGACATTGGTTCCAAAACGTAACACTTGACCCATTTTTCACACTATCGAGAGTAAAAGTCGAGAATAAAAACTATAACAAACATTTCATGAAGCAGGACGATGACAACAATTCTCAATTTAAGACTATTTTATTAATTAAAAATTTTAAAATGAGTTCTATTTATATTGAAACAATTGACCAATTTCAAGACAATGTCAGGTTTCCCATTTTCGAACATATCCTGGTTTTGAATCATTGTGTTTTCGAGAAAAACCTAACTTTCCCGTTTTCCAGTATAATCCGATTTTCAGATGAAAGCTCACTTTCATAACTTGAAAAATATGTCACTGAGATTAAAAATTATCTTATGAAGACAAAATTAATTAATTTCCCCACTTTTTTTGTTAATAAGAAAATAAAGTTGATTTAATTTTCCGCATTCTATATAACCAATTTCCCGCATTTATAATTAAATGTTTTTTGAGAACAAATTAGTATTAATATTTTGATTTCTCAATGCTTTAATGATTTTAAATTATCAAAGAACATATTTTTTTACTTTATATTTTGTTTATATTTTACCTTATCAAAAAATCTTGTTTTGTAACGAAAGTGCGTAAATGCTTGAAAAATGACATTGATATGAATTCGAGTAACTGTCTAAAACCCAGGATATGTTCCAAAAACTGCGACATGAGTTAAAATGCAGTATTTGTTTCAATATATAGTTTTAGCCATTTTTTATAAATGTTTAGCGTAGTTTTGTTCAACTTGGCTTGGATTTAAAGATTTATATTGCAGATTTTGCCCATTTTTAACACTCAAGTGTTAGAAATGGGCTGTTAATTTTGGAACTATTTTATGAATGTATGGCGTAATTAAGTGTTGTTCAACTTGGCTTGGAATTAAAGATTTAAACGCGTGTTAATTTTGAAACTGTTTTCCCCTTCATTTGTTTTCCAAAGAAAATAAAATTGCATTTAATTTTTGATCTCATAAGGCTTTTTTAGGAAGGGAACTTTTTTTAGAGTACGGAAGGAAAGAGAGGAAATGAACCATTTAGGTCAAACGTACCTTAATGGTTGAACAACTTCTTTGATTTCGTCTTCTGAACTAGAATCAGAGCTCACATCTATTATATCTTCATCTTCAACCACCTTCTTAGGCTTATCGACAAGCTGCCTCCTGTCCTCCGATCTATTTAGGTTCCTCCGATCCTTTAAAGTATTTACCAAACCGGAGACTTCATCCTCGTCAGAGGAGGCAGGAGGTGGGGTTAAATACACGTCGGAGTCAGAGTCAACCTTTCTCTTCTCCGGGTTCGGTTTAAACCCTGAATTTCTCTTCTCCGGGTTGGGTTTTAACCCCGACTTATTCTTCTCCGGGCTGGGGTTGAAACAGGAGATATCGGATTCAGATCCAGGGATAGTTTCGTCAGAGCTAAACAATTTACAAGAACGTCATCTCAAGGGATTGTAAGCGTAATTTCAAATGACCTCTCAGGCAAAGATGGCAATGCCCAATTCACAACAGTATACTTGCAACCTTTATCTGGTCAATAATGTGGAAGATATTGTCGTTATTCTAGGAGTAAAAGTATTTATTCTGATAATTTTATATTTGTTTCCATGCAGTAGAAATGCGCCAATCACTAAAGAAATCACAATTGAAAATATCAGTTGCAAAATCATAGAATATTAATAGCTAATTCACACTTGATCGCCTAAAGCTTTTAAGGGTATCGTTGTTGATCGGGCATTGTCATCTTAAGTCTTTGCATAGAAGGTCGATTGAAATTAGGATTACAGTCCCTGTAAGAAAGAAGGATAATTTCACTTGAAAATGATATTCAGAGAATTGAGATGAGGAATGAAAAGTGAAGCGAGTTGAAAATATCTATTTCTGCAACTGTCTTGTGTTATCATGCCAGACAATATGCTTTATTGGCTGGGATTTTTACTTTTTCTTTTGTTTAAATAGTGAGTGATTAAAAATTTCGAATTTGAACTAAAAACAAACAAAAAAGTAAAAATCACAACAAATAACATAATTTCACAAGTGACAACACAAGACAGTTTTTACTAAAATCCGCGAAATAAAAGTGGAAAACTGCTTTGCCGATGTAAAATGTTACTTATTTGCCTCGGAACAAATAAGAAACTTTTTATACCTAAGATAATGAAATTGTGAGTAAAAATGCGGGATAAAAATCTCACAAAATTGAATAGAAGTCATTGGCTTTTGTTACTCTTACATTTGAGAGGTAAAAAAGAGCAAGTTCTATAAAACCACCAAAAATTACGAAACTTGGGGCACTACCCCCCCCCCCCCTAAATTCAAGAATATGTTAAAATTATTAAATTCTGACAGTTTCCTTCATTGTTTCTACACTCTACAGCATTAAATTCCCAAGAGAAAATATCTAACCTTTCATCTGAGGAAATAAGCCGAGGTCTACTTGATCCTAAATTATAATAATAATTAATTTTCTAATTTTTTTTGATGTTTAATCCATTTTAACTTTCCAAGTTAAAAAACAACTTAAATTGTGTAAAAAATACATTAATCGTATAGAAATATCATTGACACAAAATTACTGTTCAGAAAAGAAATACCCCCCCCCCCCCGCCTCTAAGAAACTTACTTGATTTAGACTTTATAATTGGTGCATTATCGTCAGAGTCGTCGCTGGAGACGATATTGGCAGCACCGGAACTCTTGGAATAAAATAATTTAGTTTAAAGGGACTGTAAGCGTAATTTTAAGTGACCCTACATGCAGAGAAGAAAGTGTCCGATTTACAATGGTACATTTAAAAGCGTTGTCTGATCAATATGAGTTAAATATCAATGTTTTATTTAGTTTTACATGTTGATTTTCATTTGCGGTTTCTCTGCGAAAGTGACATACGCATTTCTAGCTTATAAGAAACAATGGAAAAATAAACACTTTTTTAGTCAGAAATCGGGCAATGCCACCTTTGCATGCAGGGTGACTTGAAATTACACTTACAGTCCCTTTAAAACTTCAATTCACAATTTTCCTGCAATACAATTATATTTTACTTACTTGTAACACAGAATAAGAAATAAGAGAATCAAAGCTATGGGACAGATAGCTTAGAGCTGTTTCCTTGAATTGGCTTTTTGAAGCGATGATCTTTTTTAATTAACAATCTTTTCTTTATACTAAGTAGAGAGTGACTGCTTGGTTTAGATTTATAGACTAGATTGAAAATTAAAAATCCATTGGAAAAATACAGATAAACTTTAAACCTATGATAAAACCCTGAGAATGATATTCCCGAAAAAATTATGAAATTAAATGGTACAAATGGGAAAAATATCACTAAAAATTATGAAATTAAATGGTACAAATGGGAAAAATATCACTAAAAATTATGAAATTAAATGGTACAAATGGGAAAAATATCACTAAAAAAACAAAATGAAATAGATCCTACCTTTATTTTCTGAACTAACGCGCTCACATCATCAACATCTGAATCCTCTTTTGGAGCATTTTCATCACTACCAGGATTCTCATCATCATCATCACTTTCGTCATCATTGTTCCCGTCATCATCTTCATCATCGCTGATTATTGTGGATTTCTACAAAGGAAATCTTAAAATAACTTTTCCTAAGAAATCATTTGAAATTATGATTGATCCGAAATCTGTTAGTAAAGTTTAGAATACCAAATTTTTGTTCAATTTATACCATATTTTAGAAATTAATTTTTTCCTAAACCAAATTGACGAGGATTACGAATGTCAAAATATAATCTAAATCCAAAAATTATCGTATGTCGACAATTTGTAGGATACAAAGGCCACTATTAAAAATTAACACTTATTAGTTAGTTAACTGACGTAAATCAAAATTAATTGCTAAATTTACATCACATTTCAATTGGAAAACACTGTGCAGTTCATTAGATGAGGTGACAGGGCAGAAATAAATGAAATATTGTCTCCTTAAGATATAAGAGGAACCAGTTAGATCTTAATTGATAAAAAGCTAAAAACTTTTAGTTCTTTAGTTCTTACATGCATTTTTATTTCTTACCGGTTGTCATCAAATTCAGTGTTTAACTTCTTCTAACGTCATTTATTCCTCCCCCCCTTTGCAAATCATTTTCCCTGATGTTAAGTTTATTTTTCTTGAGAGGGGTGGGGGGGGGGGGTATTCGTTTAATAGGGAAAAGTAAAGCAATTTATGGAGAAAAGTATCTAAAATTTTATTTTTATTTTTTCTTTAATGCTTCAAAAATCTAGCTCGAAAACTTAAAACCCTGGTATTCAATATATTTTTAAGAAGTTCCATACATTTATAAGGTTTATGGTTTACAAGTACCTTTTTCCTGCTGACGAGCAAACTTTCATTTTCATCGGACCCATTTTCAGACACATCTTCTTCTCCTTCTTCTTCCTCGGTTTCTTCATCATCTTCACTATCATAAATAACCTGAAAATAACAGTTATTTATCTCTTGAAAGTGTACTTCCAAGTGATTCTCCAGATAGCAATGCCCAATTCACAACAGTACCGTTGTCTGATCAAGTATTAATCAGATATCAATGTTTATAATTTAGAAAATGAATTATTTTCTATTGTGGTTTCTCTACGTAAGTGACTTGCGCATTTCTTCCAATTTATCGATCAAATAAAGCTTTTAAGGGTAGCGTTGTCTCTCAGGTATCGCTATCTTGGCATGACGCGACGGGTAACTTAAACTTACAATCCCTTTAACATAAAGCACGAGATTTGTTTGGATTTAACTTACTAGGTTTTTGGCTCTATTTATTACTAGCGTTAATGTTGACACCATTTTTGCTATCATCGTCTTTTAACTAAAAACTTCGAAAATGTTTTTTTTAATTGTGGATTTAAACAAATACATATTAAAACTTTTTAATTGACCATGACCATCAACTTTTCACAAAGTAGGCAATGTAGCTGTTTATTTTGAAGAAAAAGTTTTTTTTCTTTCTTTTTTAAAAGGTTCCCCCCCCCCCCCAAATTCATATATTTTCCCCAGTTGATCGAAGAAAATTCTAAAAATAGTTACCAAACTTCTAGGGAAAAATGACTTTTTAAAAACATATACCCCGAGATATCAGGGGTGTACAAGACTGTATATTTTACAGAATTGGGGGGAAATGATTTTTAAAAAACATATACCCCGAGATATCAGAGGTGTACAAGACTGTATATTTTACAGAATTGGGGAAAAATTATTTTTAAAAAACATATACCCCGAGATATCAGGGGTGTACAAGACTGTATATTTTACAGAATTGGGGGGAAATGATTTTTAAAAAAACATATACCCCGAGATATCAGGGGTGTACAAAACTGTATATTTTACAGAATTGGGGGGAAATGATTTTTAAAAAACATATTACCCGAGATATCAGGGGTGTACAAGACTGTATATTTTACAGAATTGGGGAAAAATTATTTTTAAAAAACATATACCCCGAGATATCAGGGGTGTACAAGACTGGATATTTTACAGAATTGGGGGGAAATGATTTTTAAAAAATATATACCCCGAGATATCAGGGGTGTACAAGACTGTATATTTTATAAAATTGGGAGAAATGATTTTGAAAAAACATATACCCCGAGATATCAGGGGTGTACAAGATTGTATATTTTACAGAATTGGGGGGAAATGATTTTTAAAAAACATATACCCCGAGATATCAGGGATGTACAAGACTGTATAATTTACAGAATTGGGGAAAATGATTTAGATAATTAAGGGAAAAAATGAAAAAATAAGACTTTAAAGGCAACTTTTTTACTCTTTTTGATACTTATCCGCAAAAATTCATTGATTTTCCCAATTCAGCGAATAAAATCCGAAAAAAATAGCAAATACCGTTGGACATCTGTGTCAATAGTCCTCTGGTAAAACAGATTTAGGCATAATGCCAGAATCAGCAATACCAGAATAAAAATATAAAAATAACTGTGGAGATCTGTGCCTTTAGTCCTCTGGTGTAACAGATTTAGATTAAGTGCCAGAATAAGAAATACCAGAATAATAATAATAAATACCTGTGGAGATCTGTGCCTATAATCCTCTGGTGTAACAGATTTAGATTTAGTGCCAGAATCAGAAATACCAGAATCTGTTGGATCAGCGGGAATTCGCGAAGTTGGCTAAATAAACAATATAATGTTCGATCAGAGGTAAAAACTTCTGATTTAATAAAACTTAATATATAAAATAACTAGTCTGTGAAATAAAAAATCGAATTTTGAAAAAAAAAATTTGATTTCTTTTAGTTAAAGTTACCCCGGGCACCCATGGGTTCCCTAAAAAATGTCAGCCAATTTGGTCCAACCGTTTGGCCAACTATAGCTAACCTATATATATATATATACATACATATTTATATGAGCTTTATTATTTAGATTTTACGATTAGAGGCTAAAACTTATGATTAAATGGAACTAAGGTTCAAATCGGTACACGGAAATGAGAACGAGAAAACTGTGGAATAGGAAGACGACTTTTAGACTCCAACAAACATAAAACTGGGCAATTGTGCAGTCTACATAGACACATTTTAGTAAATAAAGGATTGAAAAGTTACTAGTAAAACTGTTCTGTTTGGAAAAACATCAAATACACTTAAAGATTGATTAAATGTCGTCTTTCTATTCCAAGGTTTTCTGGTTCTCACTGTAAATAATACTAAATTCTCTTTCAATGATAAACCCTTAAACTTGTCGCATCTTTTTATACTTATTTTCTTCCTGTTCAGAAAATCTTTTTCATTTAATTGACACTGAGAAAATTTTTAAACAGAGAAAAGGTGGGTTTGCAAAACCATTTTACCCCTGACCTGAAAACTTTTAAATTTTAGATATAGAGATCAATGCTTGATCTTCTCTTTTTTAATCTTAAGATTATTTTAATATTTAGTTGGAATCCCGGAAAGTTTTCCGCGCCATTTAGTGAGATAATTCTCATTTGTCGGAATCCAGTAGGGATATCCAAGAGCGAAAAAAAAACAGCGGATTGAGCCAGAGCAGAAATTAAGTGTCCATAGCACATATTCCAGACTGAACACCAGGCTCGAATATATTCAGAAGACGACATTCTATAAGTCTATTGAAGCCAAAAGGATACATATTTGTACAATTAAGATACATTAGTACCCCTTGCAATACAAAGTTGTGTCATATTATAACGTAAATGTTTACAAAATTCTGTTTTGTTTACTATTACCACCAGTATAGTTGTACAATGTACATTTAAAATGCAATTAGTTTCTTATCATTCTTTGTGATTATATCCTAGGCTTTTAGTGCGCTTCGCACCCATCTTCTATTTTAATTGTGAACATGTTCTCTTTGTGTTCATTGTAAAACAAAACGAGCTTGCGGATTTTAACAAAAATTTTCGCGAATTTTCAAAATTAAAAAAATATAATGAAAATCGAATTTTGAATTTTTAGATTTAAAATTTTTTAAGTGGCTTAAAATAAAATTTGTTTCCCCACCTCGCATAGTTTCACTGTAATGCCCCCACCTCGCAGGAACAATAAAGAAAATAATCTTTTAAATGTCGTCGTCATATTTCTGATATTCTCTCAGCGTGTTTGTTCTGTCTGGGTGATGTGACAGTCGATTGGTATTAAGGGTATCCAATTCTAGTTTTCCTCCTGATTATATTTTCGTTGTTTACCTTCCTAGTACTATTCGGGTCTCCTGAGGGCAGATTTGTGATATCAGAGACCGCACGTCGTGATGTTGGCTAAATATAGAATTTAAAGGGACTGTCCACTTAAAGTTGGCTAAATATAGAATTTAAAGGGACTGTCCACGTAATGATGACTAAAAATAGGATTTAAAGGGACTGTCCAAGTGACGTTGGCTAAATATAATTATAAAGGGACTGGCCCAAGTAATGTTGACTAAATGTAGGATTTAAAGGGACTGTCCACATAATGTTGGCTAAATACAGGATTTAAAGGGACTGTCCACGTAATGTTGGCTAAATATAGGATTTAAAGGGACTGGTCCAAGTAATGTTGGCTAAATGTAGAATTTAAAGGGACTGTCCATGTAATGTTGGTTAAATAAAGGATTTAAAGGGACTGGCCATCGTAAAGTTGGCTAAATATAGAATTAAAGGAACTGTCCACGTAATGTTGGCTAAATATAGGATTTTAAAGGGACTGTCCACGTAATGTTGGCTAAATATAGGATTTAAAGGGACTGGTCCAAGTAATGTTGGCTAAATATAGGACCTAAAGGGACTGGTCCAAGTAATGTTGGCTAAATGTAGGATTTAAAGGGACTGTCCACGTAATGTTGGCTACATACAGGATTTAAAGGGAAAGTCCACGTAATGTCGATTACCTTTCTCACTGAGTTTAAAGTCGCTACAGGGCTCGGCTCAGGAGTCTCACCAAATATCTCCGCTGAAATTATTAATTAATTCAAAATATACTATTTACTTACTTTTTTAAAGTACTGTTCACTTATCTTTCTAAATGACAAAAAGAACACTTAAATGTAGATCGAAATATACCAGAAACTGACTAAAAATGACTGTTAAACATAGATTAAAACTGACCAGTTAAACATGGATCTTAAATGATCATAAGTAAATGACATAATAACAGCTGAACTTGGATCAAAATTTACCACACTAAATTACAAACCATCAGTTCAGTGAATGAAAAATATCAGGTAATATCAGTTCAGTGAAAGAAAAATATCAGACAGGCAGGCAGGACAGGCTAAGGGGCCAAGCGCTGCGGCCACGGGTTAGATTAAGTTAAGACACTTTCTTTAAATTAGGATTAGGTTAGCTTAAGACACTTTCTGGGCCGAGCGCTGCGACTAGGACAGGCTAGGGGGCCGAGCGCCTCGGCCACGGGTCAGGTTAAGTTAAAGACACTTTCTGGGCTGAGCGCTGCGGCTAAGACAGGTTAGGGGGCCGAGCGCCTCGGCCACGGGTCAGGTTAAGTTAAAGACACTTTCTGGGCTGAGCGCTGCGGCTAAGACAGGTTAGGGGGCCGGGTAATTTCCTAGTATACGAATTTTGGACCCCCCCCCCCTCCTATCAATTTTGTACATGGGGCTGACAAGAAATTTCTTAACTTAACCTAAGCCGCAGCGCCGGCCCAGAAAGTGTCTTAACTAACCTAACCCGTGGCCGCAGCGCTCGGCCCCCTAGCCCATCCTAGCCGCAGCGCTCGGCCCAGAAAGTATCTTAACCTAACCTAANGGCGGTTAAGTTGTCGTTCTATAGGAGATTACCGTCCTTTTTCCGGGACCGGAAATATACATAATTAAATTGCTTTCAAACCTGAGGAATCCATGTCTAACGATACTCGAGCCGCTGGAGAATTCTTAGATTTATCCAAATTAAAGAATCTAGCTGCCATTTTTTATCGGACCATTTGCTGAAATAAATAAATTTTTACGTTTAAAATCACATTGACCTACAGTGCAGAGCGCATAGACCTGTTATTTAATGATAAATTTCCAAAGTCGCGCCATATCTGAAGTGTACACTGTACACTTTTGTAGAATGTAATGTTACATCGTCTATACGCAATATCCCCCCTACTGAACTTCCGACCTACTAACTTTCCGACCTACTGCAATATCGGACCTACGCCAGCTGTTTATTTTTGTATTATTTGAGGGTTAGGTTAGGTTAAGACAATTTCTGGGCCGAGCGCTGCGGCTAGAACAGGCTAGGGGGCCGAGCGCCGCGGCTAGGACAGGCTAGGGGGCCGGGCGCTGCGGCCAAATGTCCATGTCGCAGCTGTAAAACCACGTGCTAGTAGGTCGGATGTGTTGTATAGCGGATTTGGCGTAGGTCAGAAGTGGAGTATAGCGGATATGTGTAGGTCGAAAAATACACCACCAGAATTTCTTGAATGACGGTGACGTCGTCTTTTATTTTGGAATATTTAATTTAACGTTTAGAGTCTTTTTGCGGGCTGTGAATAAATAAAAATACAAATTATTTATAAAATCCATCATGAGAAAATTGCATTGATATGGGGGAAATTTGAAAAAAAAACCTTCTCATTAGGAATTTGTTTATTGTACTTAATGATCCTTTTTGAGTTATGCTACATATATATTTTATGTGTTTAAGCATAATTTTAGAGATTTTTATATTGAAGTAGATAATCATTAATTTTGTGTTCTTGTTTCATTCAAGATTGAATGCGTAAATAAGATCCGCATTTGAACTACTGCCGCTTGAACTATTGATCACTTGAACATTGGTCGTGCAGAACTACTGTACACATATATACATGGTACCACGTGAAATGGTTCAAATTCGAGCAATAGTTCAAAAATTCAATAGCTTAAAACTAAAAGGCAGTATGAACTACTGCCTTTTAGTTTTAAGCACTAAATAGCACCCGTAAATATCATACATCTCAAAAGTCGGATTAGGTAATCTCGGTTTTTTTAGGTTCTAATATATAAAAAAGTACAACTCTCATTAATAAACTTAACTTTTACCAACGTTAATAATGAAGGCAGTTAAATAGTTGGTATAACCATAAGGTGGGGCACAGGGGGGGGGGGGGTTCATTCTATGACAAGAAAGTTAAGAGAATGAAAAGAAGGAAACAAAAAAGGGGGAAAAGGGAAAATAGGTAAAAGATTTTTAAAAATTGTCTGCTAAAAATGATGTGGCAATTTTTATTTGTGAAAAGTCTAGGTTTAACATTATTTATTTAACATTTTGAGAACAGTTATCATTTAGACCTCCAGACTTTAGGGTTAAGATTCAAGTTAAGTAAGCATGTAATTATAATCCCTTTTTTTTATTTATTTATTTATTCATAAGATTGAATTTTTAAGTCCTTTATCCATGGAGTCCATGAGTCTGTGCACAAATAAAGTGTAATAATACTTTCAAAAATACTGTGTAATAATAATTATGACACCAACAATTTTGAAATAGGATAAACATCACAGATTCTTGAAAAGCCTCTTAAAAGTAAAAATATCCTTGTTTAAAAAAACAGTCCTGAAAACGATGTGCAATAATACTGCACACATATAGAGATGGGCATCGGTTTTTTGTAAATGAGCAACATTTCAGAGAATGAACAACATTTTTGAAAATAAACAACATCTTTGAGAATGAACAACATTTTTGAGAATTTACAACATCTTTGAGAATAAACAACATCTTTGAGAATAAACAACATTTTTGAGAATAAACAACATTTTTGAAAATAAACAACATTTTTGAGAATAAACAACATTTTAGAGAATAAACAACATTTTTGAGAATTAACAACATTTTTGAGAATAAACAACATTTTAGAGAATAAACAACATTTTTGAGAATAAACAACATTTCTGAGAATAAACAACATTTTAGAGAATTAACACCATTTTTGAGAATAAACAACATTTTAGAGAATAAACAACATTTTTGAGAATAAACAAAATTTTAGAGAATAAACAACATTTTAGAGAATTAACAACATTTTTGAGAATTTACAACATTTTAGAGAATGAAAAACATTTTAGAGAATAAACAACATTTTTGAAAATAAACAACATCTATGAGAATGCACAACATTTTTGAGAATTTACAACATCTTTGAGAATAAACAACATCTTTAAGAATAAACAACATTTTTGAGAATAAACAACATTTTAGAGAATAGACAACATTTTAGAGAATAAACAACATTTTTGAGAATAAACAACATTTCTGAGAATAAACAAAATTTTAGAGAATAAACAACATTTTAGAGAATAAACAACATTTTTGAAAATAAACAACATCTATGAGAATGCACAACATCTTTGAGAATAAACAAAATCTTTAAAAATAAACAACATTTTAGAGAATAAACAACATTTTAGAGAATTTACAACATTTTTGAGAATGAACAACATTTTAGAGAATGAAAAACATTTTTGAAAATAAACAACATTTTAGAGAATAAGCAACATTTTAGAGAATAAACAACATTTTAGAGAATAAACAACATCTTTGAGAATAATTTTGAGAATTAACAATATTTTAGAGAATTAATAACATTTTTGAGAATTTACAACATTTTAGAGAATGAACAACATTTTAGAGAATAAACAACATCTTAGAGAATAAACAACATTTTTGAGAATAAACAACATTTTAGAGAATAAACAACATTTTTGAGAATTTACAACATTTTTGAGAATGAACAACATTTTAGAGAATGAAAAACATTTTTGAAAATAAACAACATCTTTGAGAATGCAACATTTTAGAGAATAAACAACATTTTAGAGAATAAACAACATCTTTGAGACAACATTTTTGAGAATTTACAACATTTTTGAGAATGAACAACATTTTAGAGAATGAAAAACATTTTTGAAAATAAACAACATCTTTGAGAATGCACAACATTTTTGAGAATTTACAACATTTTTGAGAATAAACAACATTTTAGAGAATAAACAACATTTTTGAAAATAAACAACATCTTTGAGAATGCACAACATTTTTGAGAATAAACAACATCTTTGAGAATAAACAACATTTTTGAGAATAAACAATATTTTTGAGAATAAACAACATATTAGAGAATAAACAACATTTTAGAGAATTAACAACATTTTTGAGAATAAAAAACATTTTTGAGAATTAAAAACATTTTAGAGAATAAACAACATTTTAGAGAATAAACAACATTTTAGAGAATTAACAACATTTTTGAGAATAAAAAACATTTTTGAGAATTAAAAACAACATTTTAGAGAATAAACAACATTTTAGAGAATTAACAACATTTTGAGAATTTACAACATTTTAGAGAATGAACAACATTTTAGGGAATAAACAACATTTTTGAGAAAAAAAAAAAACATTTTAGAGAATAAATGTGTATTTAAGCTTCTATCTATTAATTGATAGGTGGTTAAATATTGTGAAGAAGACGACTGCGAGGAATGTACAGTACTGCTGATTTTGCCGTAACCCTTTCCTTCCTCGTTTCTCACATGTTGTTACTACTCCCCCGACTCTACCTCACTTCTATACCAGCTCTTGGACCGTCAACCTCTCCCAGTCTCCTTCCTTTTTACTTGTTAAGGATAGTACTTTTCCTCGACTTTATTTACTATAATTTCTTTTTTAACTTTACCGTTTAATTTCCTTTTGGATTTAATTTATAGCTTTTGCGGCTTTCCTTACTTCCATATTTCTTTTAGTTTAACCTTCTAGGTAATTTATTGCTTTTAGTTTATCTATTTAGTTTATCCTTTTAGTTATTTATTTTAGTTTAACCTTTTAGTTAATTCTTTCTGTTATTTCGTTTGGTATTCATATTTTCAATACTGGGCTTATGCTTATATATTTGTTAACCATTAATTTTAAAACCTCTATAAAATGTCGTCTTCAACTCGAATCTCCTGTCGGAGACAGCCAAACCAAACTTTCAGCCCGCA